>NC_079194.1:63052237-63248384 GCF_029499605.1 Hyla sarda | reverse complement strand
TATATATATATATATATATATATATATATATATATATATATATATATATATATATATATAAAAAATTGAATAAAAAGTAAAAAAAAAAAAAAAGCACCCATTAGCCCCTTCCATATTAAAAGTTTGAATCACCCTCCCTTTTCCCCAATTCCATATAAAAATCCATCGCGGGGGTCCGACCGCTAGGGCCCCGCGCTCTGGCTCTGCCATAGAGTTATATTGAGGGGGCATGTAAGCCGCCGCTTCGTGCTGTGGTCAACACACCCCCTTCCCGCTGGGACCCGTACAGGAGATCGTGGGGGGTCCCAGCAGTCGGACCCCCCGTGATCTAAAACTTATCCCCTATCCTTAGGATAGGGGATAAGTTTTTCACCACTGGATATCTCCTTTAACTTTCTGGCACCAGTTGATTTAAAAAAAAAAAATATATGTTGTCCTCCGGAGTAGCCCTTTAAGCCATTGCCCAGGAAAGAGGAAGCAGATGGACGAAAGCGATACATGACATGAGGAACACTATCTGCAAACTATCTGTTCTTATAAATTGTAAATGCATCAGGACGAAACAAATGGAAAATGGTGGCAAAAAGTGCATAAGCCGCGTGCACTACAGATGGTTCTGTAATGATTGTGCAGTAGTGAACACCTCACTATACTCCACACATCCACTATATAAGAGTCCGGAACAACTTTCATGAATGCTATAGTGGGAATTATTGTTTGAAATAGGCACCACATTTTTGCACAAGCCTCCTTTTGGAGACTTTCAACTTTCCGCTCACCAAGCGGGCAGAGCTTGGCATAAAAAGGGGCGTGGCCTCCTGCAACGCCAGATTTATTTCTGGACGTTGATCCATATCTGTGACTTGAATACATTCAGATCATATTTTGTTAGTAATTGATGCAGGAACACAAGTAATTTTGAAGCAGTGTTTCGCAACCAGGGTGCCTCCAGCTGTTGCAAAACTGCAACTCCCAGCATGCCCGGACAGCCAACGGCTGTCCGGGCATGCTGGGAGTTGTAGTTTTGAAACAGCTGGAGGCCCACTGGTTGGGAAACACTTCCCTAACAGCTAAAGAAATCTGTATTCCTCTTGTCATGATGGGAGTTGTAGTTTTGAAACAGCTGGAGGCCCACTGGTTGGGAAACACTTCCCTAACAGCTAAAGAAATCTGTATTCCTCTTGTCATGATGGGAGTTGTAGTTTTGCAACAGCTGGAGGCACCCTGGTAGTTGTAGTTTGCAACAGCTGGAGGCACCCTGGTTGGTAAACACTGTTTTAAAGGGATACCCGCCGCACCCAGTTAGAATAAGCCCCCGGAGCGTGCTCGTTCCGGGTCTGATTACTGGCGATTACGGGGACGGAGCATTGTGACGTCACGCCTCCGCCCCCATGTGACATCCCGCTCCGCCCCCTCAATGCAAGCTTATGGGAGGGGGCGTGACAGCTCCAGGGGCTGATTCTAACTGGGTGCAACGTGGAAGATCACGGGGGTCCCCAGCGGCGGGACCCTCGCGATCAGGCATCTTATCCCCTATCCTTTGGATAGGGGATAAGAGGTCTTAGCGCCAGAGTACCCCTTTAAAGGGTTCACTGACATTTTATTTGCATTACATTCTAAGACAAATACAAATGCCTAGTGTAAAATGCAAATGAGCGTGCAGATAAAAATGGGAAACCACTGACAGACCTGGGGTGAATGTCAGGTAAAGGAGCAGGAGAGATGACAGACCAGAGCATTATGCTGCTTAATAAAAACACTGCCAGTAGGGGGCGGTTTTACATGGTCTGTACAACGTTTGGGTAGGTGGTTCATGTCAATCTAAATTCCAAGAATTAACTCCTTAAGCCCATTTTGGCCTTAGGGACCCAGACAATTTTCTTCCTCCCCTTCTAAAAATCATATTGCTTTCAATTTTGCACCTACAGACCCATTAAAGGGTTGTTTTTTTGCGCAACCAATTGTACTTTGTAATGACATCACTTATTTTATAACAACCTGCGGCAAAACAAAAAATATTTGTGGGGTGAAATTTAAAAAACAAAACGCCATTTTGTAACTTTTGGGGCTTCCGTTTCTACACAGTACATTTTTTGGTACCAATGACACCTTATCTTTATTCTGTAGGTCCATACGGTCACAATGACACCTTATCTTTATTCTGTAGGTCCATACGGTCACAAGGATACCTAATGTATGTAGGTTTTATTTTATTTTACTACTTTTAAGATTATAACTACATGCACCAAAATTGGTACTTTTAAAATCGTCATCTTCTGACCCCCTTATTTTTCCGCATACGGTGATGTGTGAGGGGTCATTTTTTGCACAATGGTCTGTAGTTTTTATCGGTACCATTTTTGTTTTGATGGGACTCATTAATGGGACTTATTAATGCAAATTTTTGGACTTTGGTATTTTTACGTGTACGTCATCGGCCGTGCGGTTTAGCTAACCTTATATTTTAATAGTTTGGACATTTACGCACGCGGCGGCACCACCACCACATGATTTTTATTTTTTATTATATTTTAAAAATGAGAAAAGGGGGGTAATTTACACTTTTATTATGGAAAGGGTGAATTCACTTTTCTTTTATAAACTTTTTTTTTTTTTTAAACACTTTACTTTTTTTTTTTGTCCCCATAGGGCTATACCATGCAATCTTTTGATTGCATACACTGTTCAATGCTGTGCCATAGCCTGGTTAATGCCTGGCATTAACCCTGGTTCCTGGCTGCTGAAGTCAGGACCCACTGGGTCTGAAGTGTGCTCAGCTCGTGAAATCGCTTCAAATGCTGGTAACGGCGACCAGGACGTAAAGGTATGCCCTGTATCTTAAATTACCAGGATGTAAGGGCGTACCAATACGCCCTGAACGGGTTAAAGAAGAGCTGTGGCCAACCCAAAAATAGAGAGATTGCTTTATGATTAAGAAGCTTTGGTTGCCCTGATCTCCTACACTTTTTTTTAAGCTTCTTGATACGCCCTTCCGTTCCCGAGATATGAGGGTTTATAGTTTGACAATTTATAGGGTCAGTCAGATGGGTGTGACCTTAATTTTAAGAATTGAAGTGACTGAGTTAACAGGCAATGGGCGGGATTATAGTCAGGGGGTGTGTATTAGGCATGAACACGCTTCAATGTATAACATTCATACCCGGACTGTGTAATCCCACCCATCACCTGATCACTCCCATTATTAAAATTAAGTTCACACCCATCTGATTTACTGAATTGTCAGAATAATTAAACGCTTATATCTCAGGGATGGTAGGGGGTATTAAGAGGTTGTAAATAGGAGTGTGATCGGGGCACCCTAAGCTATTTAATGACTGTAAATTCTTTAAAAAAAAAAAAATTGGGTTGGCCACAGATCCTCTTCAAAAAGTTTTCCAGCAGAACATTGTCTAGATGTAGACTAAATCTCCTATGATGCTCTTACAGCCAAAATGGTGTATAAGCATCATGGGAGATGTATTCCAAAACATCTGCATTGCCAAAGGTTGCCTATGCCTGGCCTAGTGCATCACACTGTCTCCTTCCCATAGTGCATCCTGGTGCCATCCCTTCTGCAGGAAAGTGACACCTACATGCACCTGGCCGTCCACATGATGTTAAAGAAAATAGGATCCCTCCCATCAGGTCGCCTTCTATCAATACATTATGGTCCAGTGCGGATGTTGACATACCCAGTTGTAGTGTCTTTTAGCAGAGGATAGAAGGGGCACTTAGATTGGTCTTCAGCAGCATCTAAAAATGCACTGGATGCTCCATCAGCGTTAAAGGGTTAACAAGCCAAAAAAACAAAACGAATCCACTGTGACAGCTGTATGGATAAGCAGATGGCATTGTCTATGGGAGTGCCTGAGATACCCAATTGCTGTACTCTGGTATCTCAGGGGCTCCCATAGACAGTTCATGCAGCTGGGAGAGCCGGAGGCCTATTCTGAAGATTAAAGGGGGTCTAAGCGGTCAGGCACTGGCTAACCACTTTCTCAGCAATATGTAGGACAATGGCTCTTCTGTATGATTAGGCGGAGACGGGCTAGCTTTCCCCTGCACCACTTCATTTCTATTTTCATAGATTAATTTTGGTAGGTACTGACTCATACCAGAACGAGACCCGGCCCCTACGGAAATGCTCTGATACAGTCATCTGGCCATCACAGTTAGCTTGTAGTCAATTTACTTAGTTTGCCTATTTTTCTTGCTTCTGACGAATTAACTTTAGGAACTGGTTATTCCTATTCTCTCAGAGATTGGGTGCTCCGGTCTGCAGATCACATACTCCTCTCCCATCCTGTGGCTAGGGGATAAGTTATTTTTCACTTTAAGGGTAGGGTCACAACAAGTGCCATATTTTTGATGCAGCAGACTTTGATACCCATTTAATTCTATGGGTAGGAAAATAAGCAAAAGCAAAATATGACACGTGTTACCCTAACAATGTAAACAGCACAGACAATTTATATTATTCTTTATATAAAAAAAAAGTGTAAATAATTTATCACACACAAATTCCATTAATAGTTGAATTTTTTTTTTACTTAGTTTTTTTTTTTTTTTTTTTTTAAAGAAACACAAAAAAATAAAACTCCACACAATCGCCAACATCACCCAATCCTGACTTACACATGATATTGCACCTAAATGGGGTCCCAGACAAGACCCCTAAGATCCAAGCAGTTTCCACAATTGCTCTACTTTTAAAAAGGGATAGTGATTTATATAATGTTTTGCTAGGATACACAAGTCCTGAGGTGCGCACGACTATATCCTCCTTCACTGCAGTGCACGCTGCCCCTCCATAGTCACCACATCGAGCACCTACAGGCGTATAGGAGATTATAGGTCCGCGGCGATAAAAATAATATCACTCTATCACTGCAACAGAATAGAGAGAAAAAAAAGAATATCTACAAACATTTATAAAAATATACCCGCTTTATTTAACACCCTCCACAGCTGGAGCGGAGAGACAAGGGCCACAGTCTGTCTTGCCAGTGAAAGAGTTAAATAAAGCAGGGGAAAAGCGAAAGGGCATAATGGGCAATTTATGTCTGTTCGCCACTTTTATTATTATTTTTTTTTTTAATAAATATAAATATTTTCTAGCACAGAAAAGCGAATGGAAGAGGCAGGAAGACAGCCTGACTGGAGGTTTGTTTGTTTTTTGCAGCAGTTATGGGCCAGATTCTGATCTCTTGGGTGGTCCCATGGGTTCTGGCATTTGTCCAGGATGGCAGAAAAAAATGCCCACAGAGGGGAAAGGGAAGGTATCCTGAAGGGGCACAGTTTTTGAGGGTTATACGCAAGATGACAGATTCAGTTGGGGTAGACTAGATAACAGACATGATCTTCAGCCTGTGCTGTGGTCATTGATGGACTCTAGTTCTGTCTTGATGGGGTATGAATATATATGAGTGGTCTCCAAACTGTGGACCTTCAGCTGTTGCAAAACTACAACTCCCAGCATGCCCGGACAGCCGTTGGCTGTCCGGGCATGCTGGGAGTTGTAGTTTTGCAACAGCTGGAGGTCCACAGTTTGGAGACCACAGCTATATAACCAATGACATGCGGCAACAAGTACCTACCGTGTTTCTCTGAAAATAAGCCCGGGTCTTATATTAATTTTAGTCCCAAAAAACACACTAGGGCTTATTTTCAGGGTAGGGCTTATTTATTTATGGGGGGGCTGCAGGAGTGTGGAGGATGGGGGGCTGTGGGAGGATGGTGGGCTGTAGCAGTGTGGAGGATGGGGGGCTGTAGCAGTGTGGAGGATGGGGGGGGGCCTGTGGGAGGATGGGGGGCTGTAGCAGTGTGGAGGATGGGGGGGCTGTGGGAGGATGGGGGGCTGTAGCAGTGTGGAGGATGGGGGGGCTGTGGGAGGATGGTGGGCTGTAGCAGTGTGGAGGATGGGGGGCTGTGGGAGGATGTGGGGCTGTAGCAGTGTGGAGGATGGGGGGCTGTAGCAGTGTGGAGGATGGGGGGCTGTAGCAGTGTGGAGGATGGGGGGCTGTAGCAGTGTGGAGGATGCCGCACCCCCCCCCCCCCATCTTCCACACTGCTACAGCCCCCCCCCCCCCCATCCTCCACACTGCTACAGCCCCCCCATCCTCCCACAGCCCCCCCCCATCCTCCGCCGGGGGCGGGGGGGGGTCGGCTTCTGCGGGCATTACTGGCGGCCACGGACCGGATCTGGACCGCGGTCCACCAGTTGATTACCCCTGGCCTAGGTCTTATTTTCGGGGTAGGGCTTATTATTGCAGCCCCCCCTGAAAATACTGCTAGGGCTTACTTTCGGGGTAGGGTTTATTTTCAGGGAAACACAGTAAATGTACATACCCATCAGTGCTTATGACCTCTGTGCTGCTTTATGCCTGTGGCTTGGATAAAAAAAAAAAAAAAAAAAAAAAATCGGAAATTTACAGATATTTCCTATCCAGCCCTGTTGGGAAAATATAAATTCGCTTTTGTGTACGTCCAGATTCAGCTTTAAAAAATAAATATATAAAAAAAAAAGCAATAAAAATTGCAGAGACAAAAACTACCACCGTTGTAACTTCCCTAAAAACAAGAGCCTGTAGATGTGAACAAAGCTCCCAGCTAGGTGTTCTTTCTATATTCGTGTTTTAAAGCTGTGTTCACACAGGGCAGTTTTCCAAATTTTTTTCCCCCCACAATTTTGCGGCACAAATAGAGCTGATTTAGCGCGATTGAGCAAGTTGCTGTAAAATAGAGCTGTTTTTGTGCGGTTTCAGCCAAAATCATGGCAAAAATCGCAGAAAAACAAAATAATGTATTAGGGTTAAAGGGGTCGTCCAGGAAAAAACTTTTTTCTTTTATATATATAAACTGGCTCCAGAAAGTTAAACAGATTTGTAAATTACTTCTATTAAAAAATGTTAATTCTTTCAGTACTAATGAGCTTCTGAAGTGAAGGTTGTTCTTTTCTGTCTAAATCCTCTCTGATGACACGTGTCTCGGGAAATGCCCAGTTTAGAAGAGGTTTGCTATGGGGATTTGCTTCTAAACTGGGCGTTTCCCGAGACACGTGTCATCAGAGAGCACTTAGACAGAAAAGAACAACCTTAACTTCAGAAGCTCATAAGTACTGAAAGGATTAAGATTTTTTTAATAGAAGTAATTAACAAATCTGTTTAACTTTCTGGAGCCAGTTGATATATATATATATATATATATATATATATATATATATATATATATATATAAATATATAAAAGTTTTTTCCTGGATGACCCCTTTAAGTCACACATAGCGTATATGCAGCGTATTTCACACATAAGCTTAAGGGGGTGTTACACTTTATAAAAATGTATCCCCTACATAAAAGGATAAGTTTGGAGGGTACTGACCCACTGGGACCCGACTTCTCCCCAGTGATCTCCTGCACAAAGTCCGGCCATCTCCTCAGGAATGCGGTGTCCGCCGCTTCTCGCCAGTGCACTTCAGCCCCCACCCATGAAGATGCACTGGTGTTGAGAGTGACGGCCCGCTCGACCAATCACTGGCCAAAATGGCACCCTCTCTCTAATGGTGATTGGCTTGAGCGGGCCGTCACTTCTCTTCGGCATTAGGCAATAGCCAGACCTCCTACAAAAGATTGCAAGGGGTCAGACCCCCAAAGCTCAGACACTTAGGGGGAGATTTATCAATACCGGTCCAGAAGAAAAGTTGCTGAGTTGCCCATAGCAACCAATCAGATCGCTGCTTTCATTTTTCAGAGGCCTTTTCAGAAATGAAAGAAGCGATCTGATTGGTTGCTATGGGCAACTTTTCCTCTGGACAGGTTTGGATAAATCTCCCTCTTATCCCCTATCCTTTGTATAGGGGATACATATTAAAAAGATAAAAAAAATAAAAATGCAGTACCCCTTTAATTTGCAGAAACTGGAAAACCCCTTCAAAATTGCTGCTACGACATCTGTAATGGCAAAAGAAAAATGGTTAGTCAAAAAGAAAACACCAGTGGAGTTATTAAATGAAAAGGGATATGTGCAATCCGTGACCCCAATGAACTTCCTAGACAGCATTGTTTTTAGAAATAAAAAAATAAAAAAAAACTCTGCAACCAACAACCTGAAGGGTTAAAAGGTCATCATAGGAGTTGGGAAATAACCCAGCGCCAACAGGGCCAAAAAGGAATAGTATCTGTTGTATAAAATTTAAGCCACAGGGTTCAAAGCTGCGACACTAAGGTCGGATCACATGGAACAGAATTGTTTTCGCATCATATGCAAAAAATGCCGTATTATGAATTAGTGTTATCAGTCACCTTAGGTACTTGGATCCTCTTGGTATTAGTCTATGGTAGTGTTTACCAACCAGGGTGCCTCCAGCTGTTGCAAAACTACAACTCTCAGCATGCCCGGACAGCCTTCGGCTGTCCGGGCATGCTGAGAGTTGTAGTTTTGCAACAGCTGGAGGCACCCTGGTTGGCAAACACTACCATAGACTATGGGACAAATGTATGCCAAGAGGTTCCTTACACCCAATTCATTGAGCATCAGACAAGCTCAGCCCAAGCACCCATAGTTCTGGTTCAGTCGGGGCACTAGGGCAACACAACTGAGATACGCCAGCACACACACGGTCCAGGTCCTCACATCTACACATAAAAAACCATGAACTTGGCATCAGGAAAATGTAACAAACCGTATCTGTTCAGCTTATACAAAAATACTAACGCAACCCGCAACATACCTCCAAAAAAAACAGATGAAGAAAAAAAAAAAAAAAAAACACCTATGACGCCCCTCTATACCGATATCGCCCATTTTTGTTGGACTCTAAAAGAAAACAAAAAAGGCAGCAAAGAATGGGGGGGGGGGGGGGGGGGGGCTATAAACCACAAATGTGACCGAGTCCTCGCCCCTAGGAGTCCGTCAGTCAGGCCGCCTCTCCTTGCGGATTCAGAACTCGTCGTCGGAACTCAGAAGTAGGGTCTTCTCTGTGTCTCGGGCGCCCGACAGACTGTGGGAGCGGGAGATTATTTGTCCATTGCGCCAGCTTGTGCCCTGCTCCAGGGTGGACTGCTGTGTGTACTGCTGGTAGGCCGGGGAGAAGTTATGGATGGCGTCCTGGACGATGTCGTGGGGATTCATCGTCTCCTTCAGGCTGCTGGAGATGCTCTTCATGGGGGCGCAGCGGCCTGAAAAAACATTAAAGAAAAATTAAAATAATAATATAATAATAAATAAAATAAAATTAATAATAATAAATAAAATAATATAATAATAATAAAAATAATAATAATAATAAAATAATATAATAAAAAAATTAAATAAAAATTAATAATAAATAAAATAATAATAATACAGAAAATGTTCCAATGTTTATCAGGGACACCGTGGTCACTTTAGCTCCACCACATGAACAATTGTTACCAGTCATGTGGATGTTATGAATGCTGACTTAACAGCACGTGTACCTACCCTTACCGGAACAATTACAGAGGGGTAGTGAGTAGGAGCCAGACACCGTTTTTTTTTAGAGAATGTTCACACTGAGGAACTGACAGGAATCATTTTGGTCAGGAAATTCAGCAGATCTGCCATCTTCTACTTGGAGCGGAATTGGCGCGGAATTTCATGCAGAATTTGAAGTGTTAATCAAGAAGTGCTGTGGAGGAAGGTCAGCCGCTTTGAGGGTTTGATCCGCATGAAAATTCCAGGTCAATTCCGCATCAATCCAAACCCATTTCATCCAGAAAAATAAAGTCGTATTGACTTCAATGGGTTTTTACCTGCGGATTCCGCCAGAAGAATGGAAGATCTGGAAGCCCTTACAGCTATAAGAAATCTGTAGGAACGGTCATCAATACGGTAATGTCTACAGCAGGTTAAGCATGCACAAAGCTGTGGGTAACGTTATACACAATGGGATGGATTTACTAAGGTCGGTGCACATTGATTTTTGATGTAAAAGGTGTTAAAATTTGAAGCATTTGAATATATTTTTAACACGTTTAAACACTTCATGCGATGAAGGACATGGTTGGAAGGACTGTGTGGCCCCACAAAATAGGGCATGGATTATTATAATAAAATCATGCTAAAAAACGTTTTATGTAGAATCTTTGTGCCTAATAATCCAGCCAACAGTGTTACTATCATTCATTTAAAAAAATGAATTTTTTTTTTTTTTACACATGTCAAAAGTTTTGATCGGTTGGAGTCAGGGTGCCGAGACGCCCAGATCACTAGAACAAGCCCAGAAGAAGTGGTCAGCTGAGCTCTTCTCTCCCCTCGCTGTAGGAGACGGATTCTCTAGGAAGTCTATGGGCCTATCTTCTGCAGAGAGGAAAAGGATGGGGAGAGATGAGCTTAGCTGAGCACTTCCCCCAGCTCATTCTAGCGATCCGTGGATGTCTCAGCACCCTGACCCCAACCGATCAAAACATTTTATATGACAGGGACACTTTAAAGATGCCCCAAATGTATCACACACACTGTAATAAATTTGGCACATCCTGAAGCAATTTGGTCAAAAGTTTATACTGTCTGAGTATTAGGGGCTGTTCCCCTTACTACCGTATTTAACTTTATGCTCGGGGTATATGTTGGCATCCTGCAGTAAAAAAAAAAAAAAAAAGATGCCGATGTATACCATGCCAGACTTAGTAGGTCCACTGAGGTAAGTGAATTGAGCATGGTCAACTAGTGACTGCGTTTCGTCTATGTACCGCACATAACGACTTACCTTGCAGAACTTAGCAGTGTGGTCCGCTGCACAGTAAACATATATACGGGTGGGAAATGGACAGAATGCAGTCACTAGTTGACTACCCTCAGTCCATTCAACTCAATGGACCTGCTGACCGAATGCTGTGGTATACATTTGTATCCTTATTGACAGGGAGCAGATGTATACCCTGAACATTTTGGGAAATCAGGATGTGAACAGAGAATTTTAATAAATCTGCCCTAATATCTTGTAATGTATCTTAAAGGAGTCGCTGGATAAGATCCCTGTCACTTACAGCGGTGTTCCACAACTTAAGGATTTCCAGCTATTTCAAAATGATAACTCCCTGTATGCTCGGACAGCCTTTAGCTACTAGGGCATTCTGGAAGTTGTAGTTTTGAAACAACTGGAGGGCCACAAATATATATGGATATAGCAATGGCTATAGGGGAGTATACTGGATGGTGAATACATTTACACTCATTTTTATTATGGATGTGTGGATTGCTGCTTCCTTTTTGGATTCTTTCATTGTTTTTGGATTATATATAATCTATTGGCCTACAAAGCCCAGCACTGTGCACAACCAATCTGTTTATGTTGGATAGATATACAGTGGTCCCTCAAGTTACAATATTAATTGGTTCCAGGACGACCATTGTATGTTGAAACCATTGTATGTTGAGACCAGAATTCTAGAGAAACCTGGTAATTGGTTCTGAAGCCACCAAAATGTCATCCAAAAATAGGAAAAAGTGAGGATTAAAGAAAAATAAGTAGATAACTAATATAGATAAAGCAAATCCTTATATAAAAGTAATAAATATCTACTGGGAGCTTTAATCACTGTCTAGGTCAGTGTTTCCCAAGCAGGGTGCCTCCAGCTGTTGCAAAACTACAACTCCCAGCATGCCCGGACAGTCAAAGGCTGTCCGGGCATGCTGGGAGTTGTAGTTTTGCAACAGCTGGAGGCACCCTCTTTGGGAAACACTAGTCTATGTTGAGGACAGGAGCTTCTTCAGGGTCTTGTACAGTACACAATATCCTAAAAAAGTAAAATGGAGCCGCCCCTTACTTGGTGTCCAAAGGAGCAGCTAACCCTGGCACAGGTTAAAAGTAGTACAGAACGTGTAGAACCTCGCTGTACTGTAGGGGGCGCTACCAGACACCAGTCAGTGCATACACTTCAGTAATACAGGGGTTTTACCAGTGAATGTCCATTCTGATTGGTCCGTTCTTCCGGCCATTGACACGTTTCGCAGATCTGGACTGTCTGACATTGTATGTTGAGTCTGGTTTCTAGTTACAATGGTCCAGAAAAGACAATTGTATGTTGAAACTATTGTATGTTGAGGCCATTGTGAGTTGAGGGATCACTGTATATTTTTTGCACACATTAGTAAATGGTACAATCGCACATTGATATAATTTATTTTAGATATTTTACACGCAGTTTTTCACATAGTATAAGTCCTAATTGCACTTACTATATTAACATATACATTGTAGTTTAAAGGGGTACTCCGGTGGAAAACTTTTTTTTCAACTGGTGCCAGAAAGTTATACAGATTTGTAAATTACTTCTATTAACAATTTTTAATCCTGCCAGTACTTATTAGCTGCTGAATACTACAGAGGAAATTCTTTTCTTTTTGGAACACAGCGCTCTCTGCTGACATCTCAGTCCATATTAGGAACTGTCCAGAGCAGCATATGTTTGCTATTGGGATTTTCTCCTACTCTGGACAGGTCTTAAAATGGACAGAGATGTCAGCAGAGAGCACTGTGCTCGTGATTCAGCAGAGAGCTCTGTGTTCCAAAAAGAAAACCACTTCCTCTGTAGTTCTCTCTCTCTCTCGCTCTCTCTCTCTCTCTCGCTCTCTCTCTCTCTCGCGCTCTCTCTCTCTCTCTCGCTCTCTCTCTCTCTCTCGCTCTCTCTCTCTCTCGCGCTCTCTCTCTCTCTCGCGCTCTCTCTCTCTCTCGCGCTCTCTCTCTCTCTCGCGCTCTCTCTCTCTCGCGCTCTCTCTCTCTCGCGCTCTCTCTCTCTCTCGCTCTCTCTCTCTCTCTCGCTCTCTCTCTCTCTCTCGCTCTCTCTCTCTCGCTCGCTCTCGCTCTCTCTCTCGCTCTCTCTCTCTCGCTCGCTCGCTCGCTCTCTCGCTCGCTCGCTCTCTCAGGACACACCTATATTACCATTTAAATTTTTTGGGCTAATTTTGATAGCTCTATGGATTTCTACAATGTTAATGTACAGAATGTAAAGCTTTATCTCATTCCGGTTACAGATCAGGCAATGGTAATGTACAGAATGTAAAGCTTTATCTCATTCCGGTTACAGATCAGGCAATGGTAATGTACAGAATGTAAAGCTTTATCTCATTTCGGTTACAGATCAGGCAATGGTAATGTACAGAATGTAAAGCTTTATCTCATTCCGGTTACAGATCAGGCAATGGTAAATCTCTCTTCATGCATTCAACTTCCCAACAATACATTTATTATACAGCGAGAGGATGAGAAGGAAATGAAGTATATCACATAGCAGATGTATAAAGCTGGAGAAAAAAAATAAATGGATGCAGACAGAGCAGTACCTACCATATTGACCATAGATTGGAACAGCTGCAGGGCAAAAGCAAGGGAAACAAGAGAGAGAAAAAAGGACAGGATCAAGAAATATAGAGGTTATACGGAGATTGGAAGAAGTCAGTGCACATCATATGAGGCTCAGATGTAGCTGAGTCAGCAGTATACGGGCCGCATCATAAGAGCCTCCCGTCCTCCCCACCCAGACATCAGCACTTCTCCAGCACCATGGAGACACGGCCGGCGTGTGAACACATATATACACATTCTTTACATACTCCCTGGGATTAAACCTTCATCGCCCGGATCTGCTGAGAAAGACTTAACCCCACAAGTGCTGAATACACAACCCAGAGCTGAAGAACGGCCAAGGAATTAATAGGCGAACAAAATTCAGGAAATGCAGTCACAGCCAAACAATGGTCCCCTATTCTAGAATATACGGCAATAAATATTATTATTGCTGCTTATGTCACAATTTTGGTTTCAATAGGTCTTGTAGAATTTTACTACTTTTTCCAATCTGAAGAATATAACAGAACGTGGACGGTAGATTCCGAGGTCGGCCACAAGGTGGCAGTGTGACTATTACTGTACAACATATTGTGGAATAGAAAAAAAAATAAAGCAGATATACTGTATAGCCCAGTGGTCTTCAACCTGCGGACCTCCAGATGTTGCAAAACTACAACTTCCAGCATGCCCGGACAGCCGTTGGCTGTCCGGGCATGCTGGAAGTTGTAGTTTTGCAACATCTGGAGGTCCACAGGTTGAAGCCCACTGGTATAGAAAGTGTATATATTGTATAACTTTACTGTGCAAACTTAAAATTCATGCAATTACGAGGCTAAAAACAAAAAGAAAAAAAAAGGCACGTCTTACATAGGACACTATGATGGGCTGACATTGCTGTCAGTCCATCTCCTTGATGAAGACACAGTCGTGGCGAAACATGTCGGGGGGTGACATGTGAGAACCACATCTACAGTGGCATTACCATCTTGGGGGTGTTTATACCTACTCTTGATACACAATACAGTGTCCACACCATTTAGCCTACTTAAGAGGGAGCTATATCCCCTGATTTAGCAAGACGGCAAGATATATAGGCCTGTCGAGTGCGACACTGGATCACTCAGATAGATAATCTTAATCACTGTTGAGTACTCACGGTGGCCATATCGGCTATTAGTGGTACTGTAATTTTAAACGTGTGTATCTCACCTTTTTGTTGCATTTATATGAGAACATTAAAAGTTAAGTTTTAGTTATTTGTAGCACATGTGATTTAGAGGTTATTTACTTAAAGGGGTATTCCAGGCAAAAACTTTTTTTTATATATCAACTGGATCCGGAAAGTTAAACAGATTTGTAAATTACTTCTATTAAAAAATCTTAATCCTTCCAATAGTTATTAGCTTCTGAAGTTGAGTTGCTGTTTTCTGTCTAACTGCTTACTGATGACTCACGTCCCGGGAGCTGTCCAGCTCCTATGGGGATATTCTCCCATCATGCACAGCTCCCGGGACGTGACATCATCATTGAGCAGTTGGACAGAAAACTTCAGAAGCTAATAACTATTGGAAGGATTAAGATTTTTTAATAGAAGTAATTTACAAATCTGTTTAACTTTCCGGAGCCAGTTGATATATAAAAAAAAGTTTTTTTGCCTGGAATACCCCTTTAACCCCCTAGGGTTAATCTGTTGTTGAGGCTTAATACCTCTACATGCGCTATTTGGCCCAATAGAGTTGTATGGGGGTGTGATGTGGCACAGGGGGATAAAGGGGAAATAAAATCGAATTGTGGGAGTGGGGGTGTGATGTGGCACAGGGGGTGATAAAGGGGTACTGGAAATGGCACAGGCGGGGTTCAAGGGGGGGGGGGGGGGGAATCAATAGGGTGAATGAAGTGGCACAAGGGGGAATCAATGGGGGAGGAAATGACACCGGGGTAGCAGTCACATTTGTAATGCTGAATACTGGTATCACGCCGTGCGTCATGGGCCGTGCGTCGTGATACCTGAAATTGGCTGTATGGTAAGGAGTGTCACCAAACTATGCAGGTTTTAAAAGGTTGTCACCTGCGTGAAAAGTTTGGAAAACTACGCGGTAGGGACTCTCAACAATGTATATGCCAGATAGGTTCACCCGAACACAGTAAGAACATAGCCTTACCTGGACAAGATCTGGTGGTAACTTCCCTCAGATATAACAAATAAGGATAGAACTTGATTTCTGTACGCGCTATAAAGGGAATTACAATGGGTTCCCCTTTCACATAAAGATCTCCCTTCCAGGGCATACAAATACTGATCAGATGTCATAAAGACCACTGCTCTCTATCAGCCTGGCTGCTGGCCAATCACAGCTCAGTATTTAGCCCCCATACAGCCATTGGAAGTGAAGTCCATACACCGTGAATCTGCGCCAAAATCTGTCATGTGGGCTTTTCTGTGGATTTAACCCCTGCGACATAGAAAAGGGTGAAAGCTGGGAAAAAAATTAGCAACATAAGTGACAAGCTGTAGATTTAAAGGGGTACTCGCGTGCCCCAGCGTTCTGAACAATTTGTTTAGAACACGTGGAGTAGGCGGGCGGCCGTGATTGTGAAGTCACGCCCCCTCCATTCATGTCTATGGGAGGGGGTGTGACCATGCCATCACAATCACGGCTGCCCGCTCCAAGTGTTGTGAACAATATGCAAAACATGCTCAGTTTTCCCTTGAAGAAAAAGTCTGTAGCATGTGGATGGGATTTGTAAAGACGAATGCTCTTGCCTGTTCTCCGTTTTCTGTGAATTTTACCTACACAAATCCCTCAGCCATTCAATTCAGGGTAAATTCACCTTTTAGGCTATATTCACACGCACCGAAAATGTTGGATTCTCCATGTGGATTGGTGCATGGAAACTGCACAGCATATTGCAGTGCTATACATGTAAAATAGACTTTAAAAGGTAGGGTCACATGAAGCGCATCCGCAGCATATTTCATGCTGTGGATGCCCCGACTGGGTAGCTCTGTGTGTCTGCTCATAGTGTAGTGGATTTCACAGTGTCTACTTGTATCGTAGTGGATTTCACATTGGCCATCTGCTACGAGCAGGCACTGTGTCTACAGCTGAAATCTGCCACTACAAGCGGACACAATGGCAGCAGCAGGGGCTGACTGCCGTTGGTGAATCTGCGGCATGAAATACCTCTGTGAATGTGCTCCGTGTGACCCTACACTAAAGGGGTTTTCTACCACTGTCCACAGGTTAGGCCATCAATTGCTGATCAGCGAGGTGCCGACACCCTACACACCTGCCGATTAGCTGTTTGGTGCCCCGCAATATACAGTGAACTGGCTGGAAGCCCTGTAATGTTCACTGTATCATGATGCATATGGAGCTTAACTGCATTTCAGCTCACCCGACACCACCAATATACAACGGATAGGGGATAAGTTGTTTCGTATGACATATCTAGTTTAAAGGGGTACTCCACTGGAAAACTTTTTTTTTTTTTTTTAAATCAACTGGTACCAGAAAGTTAAACGGATTTGTAAATTACTTCTATTTAAAAATCTCAATTCTTCTAGTACTTATCAGCTGCTGTATGCTCCACAGGAAGTTCTCTTCTTTTTGAATTTCCTTTCTGTCTGACCACAGTGCTCTCTGCTGACTCCTCTGTCCATTTTAGGAACTGTCCAGAGTAGGAGCAAATCCCCATAGCAAACATATCCTGCTCTGGACAGTTCCTAAAATGGACAGAGGTGTCAGCAGAGAGCACTGGGGTCAGACAGAAAAGAAATTAAAAAAGAATAGAACTTCCTGTGGAGCACAAAGCAGCTGATAAGCACTGGAAGGATTAAGATTTTTAAATAGAAGTAATTTAAAAATCTGTTTAGATTTATGGCACCAATTGATTTAAAAATAAATAAATAAATAAATGTTTTCCAATAGAGTACCCCTTTTAGGCAATCTATCATCAGTATCACTTATACTAACCTATTGGTACAGGCTTGTAGTGCAGATGACACGGATAAATATACTTACCACGGGTCAATCAGTGCCTCTGTTCTTAGGCAATTCCCAGTCTTTTGGATAGGAGTGTTTAAACTAGGGACTTGGGGGGAGGGAACCTACAGCAAAGAGGGGGGAGATAGTGTAGATAGAGAGGTGGGAATTATAAATGTACCTGGGGGTGGAGCGGAGGGAGGGTAGTTAATAGGAATATGCTTCATAGGAAAATAAAACTTACACCCTTGAATCCCATTAACCCCAATAACATAAAGGATGGAAATGTAAAGTGTATGTTCACAAATGCCAGAAGCCTAGCAAATAAAATGGGGGAGCTTGAGGCCTTGATACTGGAGGAACATATTGATATAGTTGCGGTCACTGAGACATGGCTGGACTCCTCGCATGACTGGGCTGTCAATCTGCAGGGGTTTACATTGTTTCACAAGGATAGAATAAACAGAAAAGGTGGTGGAGTCTGTCTGTATGTAAGAAGTGGTATGAAAGTCAGTGTGAACGATGCCATAGTGTGTGATGATTCTGAGGATGTGGAATCATTGTGGGTAGAATTACAAAAGGAGGGAAATACTGAAAAAATAATATTTGGGGTAATCTACAGACCCCCTAATATCACTGAAGAGATAGAAGTTCGGCTTCATAAACAAATAGAGAGGGTCGCCCGGGCAGGTACAGTGGTAATAATGGGAGATTTTAACTATCCAGATATAGATTGGGGTCCGGGGTTGGCTAAAACTACAAAGGGGCGACAATTCCTAAATTTATTGCAGGATAATTTTATGGGCCAGTTTGTGGAGGACCCAACAAGAAGTGATGCCTTGTTGGATCTGATCATTTCCAACAACGCAGAGCTGGTTGGTAATGTAACTGTGCGGGAAAACCTTGGTAATAGCGACCACAATATAGTTACTTTTGACTTAAAATGTAGAAAACAAAGACAGGCGGGGAAGGCAAAAACATATAACTTTAAAAAGGCAAATTTCCCTGGGCTGAGGGCTGCACTACAGGACATAGACTGGGGGGAGGTGTTGTCAAATACTGATACAGAAGGTAAATGGGACATCTTTAAATCAACTCTAAATAACTATACATCTAAATATATACCAAAGGGGTACAAATATAAACGATTAAAACTAAATCCTACATGGCTGACAAATGAGGTTAAAAGAGCAATAAACAACAAAAAAATAGCCTTCAAAAAATACAAATCTGATGGGTCAGCTACAACATTTAAACAGTACAAGGAGCTTAATAAAATCTGTAAAAATGTAATAAAAACAGCAAAAATTCAAAACGAGAGACAGGTGGCCAAAGAAAGCAAAACTAATCCTAAATATTTTTTTAGATACATAAATGCAAAAAAACCAAGGACAGAGCATGTAGGACCCCTTAATAATGATAATGGGGAGGTTGTCACAGGCGATCAAGAGAAGGCGGAGCTACTGAATGAATTCTTTAGTTCTGTATATACTAAGGAAGAAGGAGCTGACATTGGTCAGGTCAGTGCTGGTAACACATCATGTAATGTACTGAACTGGCTTAATGTAGAGATGGTACAAGGTAAGTTAAGTGATATAAATGTAAGCAAATCCCCAGGACCGGATGGACTACACCCAAGAGTTCTTAGAGAGGTAAGTTCAGTAATATCTGTACCCCTGTTCATGATATTTAGAGATTCTCTGGTGTCTGGTATTGTGCCAAGGGACTGGCGCAAGGCGAATGTGGTGCCAATCTTCAAGAAGGGCTCTAGGTCTTCGCCAGGAAACTATAGACCGGTAAGTTTAACGTGCATTGTGGGTAAATTGTTTGAAGGACTTTTAAGGGATTACATACAGGAATACATAGGGGATAATTGTATTATAAGTGATAGCCAGCATGGGTTTACTAAGGATAGAAGTTGTCAAACCAATCTAATTTGCTTTTATGAAGAGGTGAGTAGAAGCCTTGACAGAGGAATGGCTGTGGATATAGAGGGGGGCTGTGTATATAGAGGGGGGGCTGTGTATATAGAGGAATGGCTGTGGATATAGTGTTTCTGGATTTTGCTAAAGCATTTGATACTGTCCCTCATAGACGCCTGACAGGTAAGTTAAGGTCTTTGGGCTTGGAAATTTTAGTTTGTAACTGGATTGAACACTGGCTCATGGATCGTACCCAGAGAGTGGTGGTCAATGATTCGTACTCTGATTGGTCCCCGGTTATTAGTGGTGTACCCCAAGGTTCTGTACTGGGCCCGCTGCTGTTTAATTTATTTATCAATGATATAGAGGATGGTATTAACAGCTCTTTTTCTATCTTTGCAGATGACACCAAGCTTTGTAGCACGGTACAGTCTATAGAGGATGTGCATAAGTTACAAGATGACTTGGATAGACTAAGTGTCTGGGCATCCACTTGGCAAATGAGGTTCAATGTGGATAAATGTAAAGTTATGCATCTGGGTACTAATAACCTGCATGCGTCGTATGTCTTAGGGGGGATTAAACTGGCAGAGAAGGATCTGGGTGTACTTGTAGATCACAGACTACAGAATAGCAAGCAATGTCAGGCTGCTGCTTCCAAAGCCGGCAGGATATTGTCATGTATAAAAAGAGGCATAGACTCAAGGGAAAGGGACATAATACTCCCCCTTTATAAAGCATTGGTACGGCCTCACCTGGAATATGCCGTTCAGTTTTGGTCGCCTGTTCATAAAAGGGACACTGTGGAGCTGGAAAGGGTGCAGAGACGTGCGACTAAACTAATATGGGGCATGGAACATCTTAGCTATGAGGAGCGATTAAAGGAGTTACAATTGTTTAGTCTTGAGAAGAGACGTTTAAGGGGGGGATATGATAAACGTATATAAGTATATTAATGGCCCATACAAAAAATATGGAGAAAAACTGTTCCAGGTTAAACCCCCCCAAAGGACGAGGGGGCACTCCATCCGTCTGGAGAAGTTTAGTCTCAAGGGGCGACACGCCTTCTTTACCATGAGTACTGTGAACTTATGGAACAGTCTACCTCAGGAACTGGTCACAGCAGGAAAAATTAACAGCTTTAAAACAGAATTAGATACATTCCTGGAACAAAATAACATTAATGCTTATGAAGAAATATAAAATCCCATCCCTTCCCCAATGTCGCGCCACGCCCCTACCCTTCAATTCCCTGGTTGAACTTGATGGACATATGTCTTTTTTCGACCGTACTAACTATGTAACTATGATATGCAATTTCTCCTGCTTTGTGCATGTGGGGCGTTCCCAAGCTCCAGGTGCAGGGTGACGTCTATTCAACATCTTCATAGTAACGCCTCCTCTACTATACAGTGTGTCCTCTGCCAAACAGAGCTCCACTCTGCGTCATAAAGCTTCCCCTCTGCACACAATACAGCCGCGATCCCACAGACGTTACGATGCAGAGTGGAGTTCCATTCTACAGCAGAGGAGGCTCATTGCAAGGGATGAGGGGTTACTAGAATGATATAAATGCACGAAAATAGAATGCGGCACAGCACAAAATGCAACTTATATATATCTAGTAAACTTATCTGTTCCTGTGATCAGGAGCTTAGCAGAAATTCTGAGGGTAGACGCGGTTACTATGATGATGCTGGCCGGAAGTCACCGTGCACCAAGCAAGATTAATAGTATATACAGAATAACAGGAATTACCGAGGAACAGAGACACGGAGCGGGGAATGGTAAGTGTGATGTTCATCCGTGTGACCCGCACAACAGGTGAGTAAGGGCGATACTGATGACTGATTCCCTTTAACAAATCTCATCCTCACACTGGAATTTGACTGCATACAAGCTGAAAAGTGCATGGGTTGGTTATTAGAATTCAGCAGCAGGTGCAAATACGAGTCTAAAATGGGGGTCAGCAAGCAAAAAAAAAAAACTACCTTACCAATCCCCTGGCACTCCTAAGGCAATGGTTACCTGGTCTCACTCTGGTCTCTCAGTTTGTCGGACTCAAGTAGTAACAAGTCGACACATGACTGTAGAAGCCAATCGCAGTTGGCTCCAATGGTCACATTAGTCAACACATTATTAATGGAGGCTGGGAGTACAGAGGCCGGTGAGGTCCTGGGGAAAAGTAGCCAAGGAAGTTCCCGAAGATTGGTTGGGGGTAAGTATACTATTATTATTTTTTTTTACTATTGGGTGCTTGAATCAAAATCAAATGATTTGCTGCAGATATGTTTTCCAGATTTCTCTATGGATTTTGGTTGGTATTGCTGCCGTCCTGCGTAAACTTAACTGGGCACTCTCATTAAAAAAATTTTTGCCATTGCACTCCTTATGGTAAATAAAAAAAAATATTTGGAATATACCGTACTTTGTTTAAAAAAAATTTTGTTTTCTATTTAATTTTTTTTGTGCTTAAAAAAAGCTCAAGAGCACATTTCCCCCATCTCATACACAGACTTTGAACCGAAGTCCAAACACAGAAAGTGCAGCCTGGAGTGCTGAGGGAGGTGTGTCCAGCCTCATCCAATCATAGCTCCTCTCACACTTAACTTCCATATGCTGTTGGTTGGACACACCCCCCCCCCCCCCCTCAGCACTTCAGGCTGCACTTTCTGTGTTTGGACTTCGGTCCAACGTCTGTGTATGAGATGGGGGAAAATGTGCTCCTGAGCTTTTTTAAGCACAAATAAAACATAGAAAACGTCATTTTTTTTTAAACAAAGTATTTTAGAAATATTTTTTATTTACCATAAAGGAGTGCAATAGCAACATTTTTTTTTTTATGAGAGTGCCCATTTAAAGCCAGTGTTTTTAAAACAGTGTGTTTCCAGCTGTTGCAAAACTACAACTCCGAGCATGCCTGGACAGCCGAAGGCTGTCCAGGCATGCTCGGAGTTGTAGTTTTGCAACAGCTGGAGGCACACTCTTTGGAAAAGAGCACATTTATCTCTATTAGGACAGAAGTGGCTTGTTATTCTGTGTATTCTATGTATCCAGCACGGTCTCTGCAGAACTAGTGTTAAAACCGACGGTCTATAAAGAATCTCTAAGCTTTGTCTCTTGCTAGCAAATATACTGAATATTCATAATCTCTGCACATATCCTTGTACCGCTCACACATACCGTAGAGTCTGCCTACAACTAGACACTCTTTACACGTCCCCTTGGACCACATCTCCATGCTTAGGGTTATCAATGCTACTTATACGGAACAGGTCTATGGGAAATAATAAAATGGCGGCACTCACCTTGGGCATCCAGCCTCTTGTCTAGGTATACTTTATAAGTAAAAGCATACCGCAGGGCTATTGCTGCAAAGAACATCTCCACACAGATGATGAAGTTCTGGTACCCAGCAGCCACTGTGCCCTCACCCACAGTAACCTCCGCTGAATGGATTTTTGGAATGGCTCCACACTTTTCCAGTATAGCCAAAAGCATCCCTGCAGGACAGACGCAAAACCATCAATACAAAGCAAAGAGGTACTGGGACGGGTTAAAGAGCACAGAACACGAGATCGGACCATTTCACACTAGCTATAAACAGGCAAGTGAAACGTGCGTCCTGTTTAGAGGATTTAGGCTGAATTTAGAGAATAGACACAGATTTATCTATATACTAGCTGAGTACCTGGCGTTGTCCGGTTTTTCCTTCCTAATCCCTGTTGGGGAGGAAAATAAACAAAGGAGGAAGCTTTTGACTTCATATCCCATCCTCATATATTGTTGTCATATCCCAACCTCCTATCCCGACCTCCTATCCCGACCCGTAATATGTGTACCAAGCATTGAAATATCTCCAGCCGTACTGAAATTATATGGGAAAATACATTTCCCATTGATTAGCATGGGACTTTAAACAAAAACCCCGATCCTCACAAATGGGGGTAGTTAAGGGTTAAATTAACTATCCTATATTTTAAGTGGACATATAAGTAACATGTGACCAAGTATTATCGAATTATCTCCAGCCGTTTGGAAGTTATGCCGTAACATATATTTCCCATAGACTTGTATGGGACTTTAAACATAAGCCCCGCCCCTGGCAAATGGGGGTGAGTAAGGGTTAAATCACCTATCCTATGTTTGTTGTTGATATATAAGTAACATGTGGCCAAGTTTCATGTTAATATCTTCAGCCATTTGAAAGTTTTTGTGGAACATACACACACACACACACACACATACACACACACACACATACATACACACATACGTTGAGTTATTTATATATAAATATAAAACTCAACGTGTGTATGTATGTATGTATGTTCCAGCATCACGTCCAAACGGCTAAAGATATTCACATGAAACTTGGCCACATGTTACTTATATGTCAACAACAAACACAGGATAGGTGATTTAATCCTTACTCACCCCCATTTGCCAGGGGCGGGGCTTATGTTTAAAGTCCCATACAAGTCAATGGGAAATATATATTACTGCATAACGTCCAAACGGCTGGAGATATTTCAATGATACTTGGTCACATGTTACTTATATGTCCACTTAAAATATAGGATAGTTAATTTAACCCTTAACTACCACCATTTGTGAGGGTCGAGGTCGGGAAGGGAGGTCGGGATGGGAGGTCGGGATGGGAGGTCGGGATGGGAGGTCGGGATGGGAGGTCGGGATGGGAGGTCGGGATGGGAGGTCGGGAAGGGAGGTCGGGATGGGAGGTCGGGATGGGAGGTCGGGATGGGAGGTCGGGATGGGAGGTCGGGATGGGAGGTCGGGATGGGAGGTCGGGATGGGAGGTCGGGATGGGAGGTCGGGATGGGAGGTCGGGATGGGAGGTCGGGATGGGAGGTCGGGATGGGAGGTCGGGATGGGAGGTCGGGATGGGAGGTCGGGATGGGAGGTCGGGATGGGAGGTCCGGATGGGAGGTCCGGATGGGAGGTCGGTATATGACAACAATATATGAGGACGGGATATGAAGTCAAAAGCTTCCTCCTTTGTTTATTTTCCTCCCCAACAAGGATTAGGAAGGAAAAACCAGGCAACGCCGGGTACTCAGCTAGTAGTATATAAAATAAAAAAAACTGTCTGCATACACACGATACAATCTGTAATATCACGGCAGCTGAATCCGTACTTAACACATGCAGGTTTTACAGTGAAGCAGCAAAGATTTTTCCTATGCGTGTAGATGTACCCATAGCTGGTAAAACCTGCATTATTTACAGTAAAAGCGGTACTCCGCTACTCAGCGTTTTGAACAAACTTTTCCGAACGCTGGGAGCTCGTGATGTCATAGCCCCGCCCCCTCATGACGTCACAACCCACCCCCTCAATGCAAGTCTAGGGGAGGGGGCGTGACAGCCATCACGCCCCCTTCCCTAGACTTGCGTTGAGGGGGCGGGGCGTGATTGCATGCGGGTCGGGGCTATGACGTCACAAGCTCCTGGGGCCGGCTCCAGCATTCAAAACAGTTTGTTCCAAATGATGAGCAGCTGAGTACCGCTTTAAAGGGGTACTCTGCGGGAAACATCTTATCCCCTATCCAAAAGGATAGGGAATAAGAGGTCTACTCGCAGGGGTCCCACCGCTGGACACCCCTGTGATCTCTGCTGCAGCACCCTTGTCATTTTGAGCACGGAGTGAACTTCGCTCCGTGCGGGATGACTGGCGACCACAACCACCACTCCCCCTCCATTAATGTCTATGGGAGGAGGGGTGATGTTCCGAAAGCCCCCTCACATAGACATTGAGGTGGTGTGGCATGATGTCACGAACACGGAAGCTCCAAGCTTCCGTGTTCCGGACACCGCTGTTGCTGGCCCGGAGATGCGGAGGTAGTCAGCGGCGAGGGTCATGACGCGCCACTGTGAAGGAGATCCGGGGCTTAAAACAGGAGATCGCGGGGGGCTCCAGCGCTCTGACCTCTTGCGATCTAAAACTTATCCCCTATCCAAAGCGAAGAAACTTACCATGATACTTGTCCTTTAAATAGAAAACATTTTCCTAGACAATAACGCAGCACATCAAGATACTAAAGGTAGAATTCATTACATAATAACGTCCTTTTCAAAAACTGGTGGTAGATTCATTTTAACAAAAATTTGCATTTGCAGATTTTCCTATTGACCTTAGTGTAGAGTGAAAAAAATCCACACCGCAGGTCAAATGTGATGTGGAAAACATCTGCAGTATGTGAATGTGATAGGTAAAACCTCATCCACCAGCAATGCTATCCTGTGTGAATATTCTTAACACTGAAGACAACATCCCCATAATTAGATGGCCTCCATGTTGGAAAATGCAGTCCAATGTACATCCTGTTCAATGTATGCAATCCTTGAACAACAGTTTGAGGGTGCATATTGTTGTGCGAGATGTGTGCTAGTTGTCCGTTTGGAAGCCCAGATCCTGCATCTAGAGGGGCGACTGGCAACAATGAGAAGCATTAATAACATGGAGAGGAGTCTCGTGCTCACTGAGCAGGCACTCTCGGGAATAGAGGTGGGGGAGGACAGTGGGACGGAGTTGCAGGACAGTCAGGCAGTTAGCTGGGTTACAGTTAGAAAGAGGGGTAGGGGAAAAAGTGTCAGGGAGGCTAGTCCTGAACTGGCACACCCCAACAAGTTTGCCCGCTTGGCAGATGAAGGGGATGCCATTACAGAGCTAGCAGAACTGCAGCAGGATACCGCCTCTGACCGCCAGGGTGGTGTCTGCTCCAGTAAGGAGGGAGGGAGGAGTACAGGGCAGGCCAGACAGGTACTAGTGGTGGGGGACTCAATTATTAGGGGGACAGACAGGGCAATCTGTCACAAAGACCGGGATCGCCGAACAGTGTGTTGTCTGCCTGGCGCACGAGTTCGGCACATCGCGGATCGGGTTGACAGGTTGTTGGGCGGGGCTGGAGAGGACCCAGCAGTCATGGTACATATTGGCACCAATGACAAAGTAAGAGGTAGGTGGAGTGTCCTTAAAAATGATTTCAGGGACTTAGGCCGCAAGCTTAAGGCAAGGACCTCCAAGGTAGTCTTTTCTGAAATACTACCAGTACCACGAGCCGCACCAGAGAGGCAGCGGGAGATCAGGGAGGTAAACAAGTGGCTCAGAAGCTGGTGTAGGAAGGAAGGGTTTGGGTTCATGGAGAACTGGGCTGACTTCGCTGTCGGTTACCTTCTCTACCGTAGGGACGGGCTGCACCTCAATGGGGAGGGTGCAGCTTTGCTTGGGGAGAAGATGGCTAGAAGGGTGGAGGAGTGTTTAAACTAGGGACTTGGGGGGAGGGAACCTACAGCAAAGAGGGGGAAGATAGTGTAGATAGAGAGGTGGGAATTATAAATGTACCTGGGGGTGGAGCGGAGGGAGGGGTTAGAATAGATAATAGGAATAGGCTTCATAGGAAAATAAAACTTACACCCTTGAATCTCATTAACCCCAATAACATAAAGGATGGAAATGTAAAGTGTATGTTCACAAATGCCAGAAGCCTAGCAAATAAAATGGGGGAGCTTGAGGCCTTGATACTGGAGGAACATATTGATATAGTTGGGGTCACTGAGACATGGCTGGACTCCTCGCATGACTGGGCTGTCAATCTGCAGGGGTTTACATTGTTTCGCAAGGATAGAATGAACAGAAAAGGTGGTGGAGTCTGTCTGTATGTAAGAAGTGGTATGAAAGTCAGTGTGAACGATGCCATAGTGTGTGATGATTCTGAGGATGTGGAATCATTGTGGGTAGAATTACAAAAGGAGGGAAATACTGAAAAAATAGTATTTGGTGTAATCTACAGACCCCCTAATATCACTGAAGAGATAGAAGTTCGGCTTCATAAACAAATAGAGAGGGCCGCCCGGGCAGGTACAGTGGTAATAATGGGAGATTTTAACTATCCAGATATAGATTGGGGTCCGGGGTTGGCTAAAACTACAAAGGGGCGACAATTCCTAAATTTATTGCAGGATAATTTTATGGGCCAGTTTGTGGAGGACCCAACAAGAAGTGATGCCTTGTTGGATCTGATCATTTCCAACAACGCAGAGCTGGTTGGTAATGTAACTGTGCGGGAAAACCTTGGTAATAGCGACCACAATATAGTTACTTTTGACTTAAAATGTAGAAAACAAAGACAGGCGGGGAAGGCAAAAACATATAACTTTAAAAAGGCAAATTTCCCTGGGCTGAGGGCTGCACTACAGGACATAGACTGGGGGGAGGTGTTGTCAAATACTGATACAGAAGGTAAATGGGACATCTTTAAATCAACTCTAAATAACTATACAGCTAAATATATACCAAAGGGGAACAAATATAAACGATTGAAACTAAATCCTACATGGCTGACACATGATGTTAAAAGAGCAATAAACAACAAAAAAATAGCCTTCAAAAAATACAAATCTGATGGGTCAGCTATAACATTTAAACAGTACAAGGAGCTTAATAAAATCTGTAAAAATGTAATAAAAACAGCAAAAATTCAAAATGAGAGACAGGTGGCCAAAGAAAGCAAAACTAATCCTAAATATTTTTTTAGATATATAAATGCAAAAAAAACAAGGACAGAGCATGTAGGACCCCTTAATAATGATAATGGGGAGGTTGTCACGGGCGATCAAGAGAAGGCGGAGCTACTGAATGGGTTCTTTAGTTCTGTATATACTATGGAAGAAGGAGCTGACATTGGCCAGGTCAGTGCTGGTAACACATCATGTAATGTACTGAACTGGCTTAATGTAGAGATGATACAAGGTAAGTTAAGTGATATAAATGTAAGCAAATCCCCAGGGCCGGATGGACTACACCCAAGAGTTCTTAGAGAGGTAAGTTCAGTAATATCTGTACCCCTGTTCATGATATTTAGAGATTCTCTGGTGTCTGGTATTGTGCCAAGGGACTGGCGCAAGGCGAATGTGGTGCCAATCTTCAAAAAGGGCTCTAGGTCTTCCCCAGGAAACTATAGACCGGTAAGTCTAACGTGCATTGTGGGTAAATTGTTTGAAGGACTTATAAGGGATTACATACAGGAATACATAGGGGATAATTGTATTATAAGTGATAGCCAGCATGGGTTTACTAAGGATAGAAGTTGTCAAACCAATCTAATTTGCTTTTATGAAGAGGTGAGTAGAAGCCTTGACAGAGGAATGGCTGTGGATATAGTGTTTCTGGATTTTGCTAAAGCGTTTGATACTGTCCCTCATAGATGTCTGACAGGTAAGTTAAGGTCTTTGGGTTTGGAAATTTTAGTTTGTAACTGGATTGAACACTGGCTCATGGATCGTACCCAGAGAGTGGTGGTCAATGATTCGTATTGTGATTGGTCCCCGGTAATTAGTGGTGTACCCCAAGGTTCAGTACTGGGACCGCTGTTGTTTAATTTATTTATCAATGATATAGAGGATGGTATTAACAGCTCTGTTTCTATCTTTGCAGATGACACCAAGCTTTGTAGCACAGTACAGTCTATAGAGGATGTGCATAAGTTACAAGATGACTTGGATAGACTAAGTGTCTGGGCATCCACTTGGCAAATGAGGTTCAATGTGGATAAATGTAAAGTTATGCATCTGGGTACTAATAACCTGCATGCGTCGTATGTCTTAGGGGGGATTAAACTGGCAGAGTCACTGGTAGAGAAGGATCTGGGTGTACTTGTAGATCACAGACTACAGAATAGCATGCAATGTCAGGCTGCTGCTTCCAAAGCCGGCAGGATATTGTCATGTATCAAAAGAGGCATGGACTCAAGGGACAGGGACATAATACTCCCCCTTTATAAAGCATTGGTACGGCCTCACCTGGAATATGCTGTTCAGTTTTGGTCACCTGTCCATAAAAGGGGCACTGTGGAATTGGAAAGGGTGCAGAGACGCGCGACTAAACTAATATGGGGCATGGAACATCTTAGCTATGAGGAGCGATTAAAGGAGTTACAATTGTTTAGTCTTGAGAAGAGACGTTTAAGGGGGGATATGATAAACGTATATGAGTATATAAATGGCCCATACAAAAAATATGGAGAAAAACTGTTCCAGGTTAAACCCCCCCCAAAGGACGAGGGGGCACTCCCTCCGTCTGGAGAAGAAAAAGTTTAGTCTCAAGGGGCGACACGCCTTCTTTACCGTGAGGACTGTGAATTTATGGAACGGTCTACCTCAGGAACTGGTCACAGCAGGAACAATTAACAGCTTTAAAACAGGATTAGATACATTCCTGGAACAAAATAAGATTAATGCTTATGAAGAAATATAAAATATCATCCCTTCCCCAATATCGCGCCACACCCCTACCCCTTAATTCCCTGGTTGAACTTGATGGACATATGTCTTTTTTCGACCGTACTAACTATGTAACTATGTAACTATGTAACATGAATCCTTAATCTCACCTTGCCAGAAGGAAAGGAAAATCACGGACTTCACCATGAAGAACTTCAACAAGGGGCTGTAGGGACTAAGCAGCTCTCGTGTGGCAAAGTAAAAAAGGAAGAGAGCGTAGAGCGCAAGGCTGACCGAGATGTTATAAACGATGGCCACGTAGAGGTAACCGCTGGCCACGCTGCAAGGAGACAAAACACAGGGTCAGAAAGGCACAAAGACCCCAAATGTTGGTGAGGTACTGCGGAAAAGTAGCCAAGGAAGTTCCAGAAGATTGGTTGGCGGAGAGTATACTATATTTTTTTCTTTTAAACTATTAGGGGCTTAAATCAAAATCAAATGATTTGCTGCAGATATGTTTTCTGAATTTCCCTATGGATTTTGGTTGGAATTGCTGCCGAAATCTTTCATACCATTTCCATCCTGTGTAAATGTACCCTTGAAAGGGGTATTCCAGGGAAAAACTTTTCATATATATTATATTATATATTATATATATTATACATTATATATATTATATTATATATTTTATATTATATATATTATATATTATATATATATTATATATTATATATATATTATATATAATATATTATATTTTATAATATATATATATATATATATATATATATATATATATATATATATATATATATCTCAACTAGCTCCAGAAAGTTATACAGATTTGTAAATTACTTCTATTAACAAATCTTAATCCTTCCAATTATTATCGGCTGCTGAAGTTGAGTTGTTCTTTTCTGTCTCGCAACAGTGCTCTCTGCTGACACCTCTGTCTGTCTCAGGAATTGCACAGAGTAGAAGAGGTTTGCTATGGGGTTTGCTTCTACTCTGGACAGTTCCCGAGACAGGTGTCATCAGAGACCACTTAGACAGAAAAGAACAACTCAACTTCAGCAGCTCATAATTACTGAAAGGATTAAGATTTTTTTTAATAGAAGTCATTTACAAATCTGATTAACTTTCTGGAGCCAGTTGATATATATATGTTTTTTCCTGGATAACCCCTTTAAAGGGAACCAGTCAGTAGATTTTAGACATATATAACTTGAGGATGCGTTATATATGCTAAAATCATTATCCTCACCCTCCCCGGGGGAAGTTTTTAACCCAGGGATGGTGACGATATTAAGTTATAAAGTTCCCCCTGGTCGCCCCACAAGTAACCCCCTGGGCGGAGATTTGTGCTTACTAGCACCTATCGCTCCGCCCCATCGGCTTGATTGAAGGGTTAAGTCATCGCCCTGCTCCCTAAGCAGATGGAGCAGAGTGATGACGAGAGCCGTCAATCAAGACGAGGGGACGGGATCACGGCCGGAGCGACGGGAGCTGGTAAGTATAAAAGTAGGGGGCTACTTACAGGGCAGCTGGGGGGACTTTATAACTAAATATGTTCACCCTCCCCGGGGGCAAAAACGTCCCCCGGTGATGGTAAGGATAACTATTTTGTTAAGCATTTTATATGCTAAAATCTGCTGATTGGTTCCCTTTAAAGGCAGTGTTTTTCAAAGAGTGTGCCTCCAGCTGCTGTAAAACCAACTCCCAGCATGCCTGGACAGCCTTCGGCCTTCGGCTGTCCAGGCATGCTGGGAGTTGTAGTTTTGCAACAGCTGGAGGCACACTCTTTGAAAAACACTGCCTTAAGGTATATGGATAGAGCACATTTATCTCTATTAGGACAGAAGTTGCTTATTGTATTCTATGTATCCAGCACTGTCTCTGCAGAACTAGAGTTTTGCAACAGCTGGAGGCACAAGCAGCTTCAGTCCTAATAGAGAGGTAACCGCTGGTCACACTGCAAGGAGACAAACACAAGATCAGAAAGGTAAAAAAAGACCCCAAATGTATCCTCTGCATGTAAGGACAGCATACAATAGTAAGGGAAAGCAAAATTCTTATTTGATCATAAAGGGTGATTAAGCATTAGAAAAATAGCTGATTTCTTTAAAATAACACAAGCAAACAGCACCACATTTGTCCTCAGGTTGTGTGTGGAATGGTAGCTCAGATATAATACCACATTTAACCTTAGGACAGGTGTGGTGTGGTTTATAGAAGAAATTAGCTTTGTTTCATATTTTTGGATAACCCTTTTAAAAGGAGGTAGCTACCAAAGACCCCCAGGGTAGGTCTGAGGCCCTTAATCACAATTACCAAACCCACGGGCAGCCGCCGGGGTGCAAAACCCCTAAATATTGTTCCCACACCTTAAACTTGCAATCTTTATTATTACTATATACAATTCTGTATCACACTTGTTAAGAGCAATGGCAATTACTGGCAGATAATGTGATTCACTGAGGTACACCTCTAATATATATGCTATAAGTATATCCTGCCAGTATCTCAGCCAGACTTAAACACTGTAAACACTAGCCCCCTCGACATGTTTCGTTGCTAAACGCAGCGTCCTCAGGAGGGTAATGGGCAGTGACACGCGGCCGGCAACCACAATCTATTTATAAGATCTGTCATTTTGACGTCCGCTCCAATTCCGGTTGTTTTCACCACTCCGCTGTCACATAGCTCACTGCATCATGTAACCAATAGCCGGCTAGAACACATCTCCAACTCACCAGTTTCGTCAGTATCGGAGGTCCCGACATCCAATTATATTCCGTTATGCCTCTCACATCATCAACAACCGGAATTGGAGCTGACGTCAGAATGACAGATGTTATAAATAGATTGTGGTTACCGGCCGCGTGTCACTGCCCATTACCCTCCTGAGGATGCTGCGCTCAGCAAGGAAACATGTAGCGGGGGCTAGTGTTTACAGTTTTTAAGTCTGGCTGAGATACTAGCAGCAGGTTCATAGAAAAGTCTCTCTATAGCCGCTAAACCTCGGTAAGGAAATCACAAGTACAAGCTGGTAATAATAAACGTGTAGTTTACTCGCCAATGACGCGTTTCGGGTATAAGCACCCTTCCTCAGACTGACATCTGGCCAAGATTGGCCTACCTCACCATGCCAATCTGAGGAAGGGTGCTTATACCCAAAACGCGTCATTGGCGATTAAACTACACGTTTATTATTACCAGCTTGTACTTGTGATTTCCTTACCGAGGTTTAGCGGCTATAGAGAGACTTTTCTATAAACCTGCTGCTATTTCCATTTAGACGGACTGCCATCCGTCTGCACATCCCTACGGCTCAGCATTTCCTCTGCACATCACTTCTACTTCGTACGCACTAAATTTGGGTGATATGCACATTTGTATTGTGCTCCTGGTGAGCATAATACATTTTGCCTATTTTTTATTATTGGGATAACACTAGGCACCTTCTGTGGTACCTTTTTCGCTTCTCTTTGTTTGTATCAGTATGGCTGAGATACTGGCATTATTCCCAGAGCACTGCAGGCTGTGGTGATTATATATTTATGAGGTGTACCTCAGTGAATCACATAATCTGCCAGTAGCTGCCATTGCTTTTAACAAGTGTGATACAGGATTTTATACAGTAATAATAAAGATTGCAAGTTTTAGGGGTGGGAACATTATTTAGGGGTTTTTCACCCTGGGCGGCTGCCCGTGGATTTGGTAATTGGGATGTCTGGGGTGTCGCAGCGGGACCCCCACGATCAGACATCTTATCCTTTGGATAGGGGATAAGATGTCTAGGGGCGGAGTACCCCTTTAAGGACTGCTCTTGATTTAGGGATAAAACATGAGCACTGTTTTTTCCAAGCAGGTCTGGCATCTATCTACCGTAAAACAGGTTGGGTATAAGCAAAGGTTACATATTCAGGATTTATATGACTGAATAGGGCTGCAGTGTTTTTCACAGAGGGTATGAATGGTGTTGCACTTGGTGAAATTGACATTAAAAAAAATAAAATAAATTATGACCCATCAGATGATGTATTTTGGACCTAGAAGCAGTTTCCAATATTATTGGGGTGATCTACAGTGGTGATACATAGCACCTAGTACTAAATAGAACAATGCACCCCATGTTATAGACACCACATAATAGACAGACATTCAGCGCTTACTTGAAATCACCATCCCGATATTTGCCAAAAGCTTGAAGTATTACAGTGACCGCTGCCATTAATGGCTTCACCACACAGAACTGCAGGGTGGCCTGCGAGGGAAAGAAAGAATATGCAAAAGTATATGGAAAGTCCAGCTCACCCACTCGCTCCTGTGCTCGGATCCACACCCAGGCTCCGTGTGTCCAATGGCAGATGAAAAACGAAGTGATCCAGCACTTGGAAAACAGCAAACTTTATTTTTCAAATCCTCATAAAATGGTACAAGACCGTGGCACTTCACATGTTCTGAGGGTTCTTGACGCGTTTCGAGCGCATGCGCTCGAAACGTGTCAAGAACCCTCAGAACATGTGAAGTGCCACGGTCTTGTACCATTTTATGAGGATTTGAAAAATAAAGTTTGCTGTTTTCCAAGACCGTGGCACTTCACATGTTCTGAGGGTTCTTGATGCGTTTCGAGCGCATGTGCTCGAAACGCGTCAAGAACCCTAAGAACATGTGAAGTGCCACGGTCTTGTACCATTTTATGAGGATTTGAAAAATAAATGTTTATGTTTTCCAAGTGCTGGATCACTTCGTTTTTCATCTGCCAAAGAAACAATAAATCTATATAATCCAGTATGGATAACATTAGCTTATATATCGCTGTATCACTAAGAAATTATTGTACAATTATAGAAATATATATATATATATATATATATATATATATATATATATATATATATATATAGCTTTTTTCTAAATGTGAACTGAACCAATGCACAGTCAATACCTACAATAATGGACAATACCTACAATAACGGGCAATGCCTTCAATAACGGGCAATGCCTACAATAACGGGCAATGCCTACAATAACGGGCAATGCCTACAATAACGGGCAATGCCTACAATAACGGGCAATGCCTACAATAACGGGCAATGCCTACAATAACGGGCAATGCCTACAATAACGGGCAATGCCTACAATAACGGGCAATGCCTACAATAATGGGCAATGCCTACAATAATGGGCAATGCCTACAATAATGGGCAATGCCTTCAATAATGGGCAATGCCTTCAATAATGGGCAATGCCTTCAATAATGGGCAATGCCTTCAATAATGGACAATGCCTTCAATAATGGACAATGCCTTCAATAATGGACAATGCCTTCAATAATGGACAATACCTTCAATAATGGACAATACCTTCAATAATGGACAATACCTTCAATAATGGACAATACCTACACTAATGGACAATACCTACACTAATGGACAATACCTACACTAATGGACAATACCTTCAATAATGGACAATACCTTCAATAATGGACAATACCTTCAATAATGGACAATACCTTCAATAATGGACAATACCTTCAATAATGGACAATACCTTCAATAATGGACAATACCTTCAATAATGGACAATACCTTCAATAATGGACAATACCTTCAATAATGGACAATACCTTCAATAATGGACAATACCTTCAATAATGGACAATACCTTCAATAATGGACAATACCTACACTAATGGACAATACCTACACTAATGGACAATACCTACACTAATGGACAATACCTACAATAATGGACAATACCTACAATAATGGACAGTGTCTATAACAGCAGGACATAGGTTTACTGAGGGGAATTTATAATTATTGATTTAGGTCCTAGGTCTCCAAAATGTGGACCTCAAGCTGCTGCAAAACTACAAGTGTCTCAGAGCATGCCCAGATAGCCATTGACCGCGACAGAGGCTCCAACACGGATGTGAACACAGCTGTAACAACAATGTTCCCTTACACCTGTAAAGATGAGCACGACGGCGAGTGTATAGTAGTGTCCAAAATGTTACCGAGAACTCACCTGTTTACAAAAGCGTAAGAAGCCTATGGAATAAGTCTTCCCCCACAGACAGCAAGTACCGTACATACAGCTAGACCTGGAAGTGGAGACAGAAATACAAAATATTAGAGGGAAAAGAAAAAGCCCTGCTGTGGATGAGTATTCCCGAAAGGTTCTCTTCAAGGATTTGCCAAGACTTGTGATACTCTTCTGTACAGATTCATTAGTCTAAAATGAGGCTGTGATTCAGAATTATTTACCATTGGGATAAAGGAGCCTGTCAAGTGCTTAACCCTTTAAGGACCAAGCATTTTCCTATTTTTGCACTTTCGTTTTTTCCTCCTTACCTTTTAAAAATCAAAACCCTTTCAATTTTCCACCTAAAAATCCACATGATGGCTTATTTTTTGCGCCACCAATTCTACTTTGTAATGACATCAGTCATTTTACCCCCAAATCTATGGCAAAATGGGAAAAGAAAAAAAATAATTGTGTGACAAAATTGAAGACATTTTGTAAATTTGGGGGTCTTCCGTTTCTACGCAGTGCATTTTTCGGTAAATTCTGTAGGTCCATACGATTAAAATGATACCCTACTTATATAGGTTTGATTTCGTCGTACTTTTGGAAAAAATCATAACTACATGCACGAAAATTTATACATTTAAAATTGTCATCTTTGGACCCCTATAACTTTTTAATTATTTCCACGTATGGGGCGGTATGAGGGCTAATTTTTTGTGACGTTATCTGAAGTTTTAATCAGTACCATTTTTGTTTTGATCTGACTTTTTGATCACTTTTTATTGCTTTTTTATGGTATAAAAAGTGACCAAAAATACGCTATTTTCGACTTTGGAATTTTTTTGCGCGTACGCCATTGACCGTGTGATTTAATTAATATGTTTATATATTTTTTATATGGAATTTGGGAAAAGGGGGGTGATTTAAACTTTAAATAAGGAAGGGGTTAATGTGTGTTTTGAAACTTTTTTTTTTTTTTTACACTTTTATTCCCCTTAGGGGACTTTTAGGAGGAATCATTAGATTCCTCATACAGATCAATGTGGTTCCATAGAACCATATTGATCTGTGTGCTCTGCGCTCGATTGATAAAGCCTGGTCCTGCCAGGCTTTATCCTTCTGAGCGCTGGAGCCGGCACAGGAGGAGAGGTAAGCCCTCAGGCTACCTCCACAGTGGATCGCCGCATGTCGGCTATTAACGCTGGCCCCCAGCTACAAGAATCAGCTGGGGGCCGGCCGGTAGGACGCGGGCTCGAGTCGGGAGCCTGCGTCATACCCAGTTAACTGCACATGGACGAGCATAGACGTCCATGGTCGTTAACAGGTTAAAGGAGTACTCTGCTGCTCAGCATTTGGAATTCTTCTCAACGCTGGAGCTAGCGCCGGGAGCTCATGACGTCACACCACGCTCCATCAATGAAAGGCTATGGTAGGGGGCGTGGACGGCTGATACAGACATACAATAATCCTTAAAGGGGTATTCCACAGGACAGTGTTCAGAACATTTAGTTGCATTGAGGGGGCGTGGTGTGATGTCACGAGGGGGCATGTCCAACCCTGCAGTGTTTTTTGTTTAAAGTCCCAAGCAAGTCTATAGGAAATGTATGTACCAGCATAATTTCCAAATGGGTGGAGATATTTCTGTGAAACTTAGTACACGTTACTTTTATGTCAAATAAAAATATATGATAGGTAAGTTAACCCTAACCTACGTGAAGGATGGGGTTTTTGTCTTAAGTCCCATGCAAGTATATAGGACTGCCAGTACCTTACTCCAAGCTCTGCTCTGCATCTCCTGGTGAGTGGGTCACCCCTCCCGCATGGCAAACCCCATCTCGCAAAGCCACACCCCTTTTATTTTCTACCCTTTTTGTGCATTGGTCCGGCTTGCAAGTCATGCCCACTTCCACAAAACCACACCTCCTATTTTCACCCTACAATCTCTTCATCACAACTCAGCCCCATCTGAGGACGAACGGGGACGGACGGACAAGTATTTCCTTCTTTGTTGCTTTTCCTCTCCCACCAGGATTAGGTAGGAAAAACCGGGCAACGCCGGGTACTCAGCTGGTATAGACATAAAAATGGATGGTCTTGTTATGTTTAGGTGAGGGTTGTCCATACAATCACCTCTACCCTGGTATACACACCAAGAAATACATATCAGTTGTTTCGAATCATTTCATACTTGTCCCAATTATAAGCTAACTGGGTATGCAATATACGTATGATCAAATATTATAATCTCCAACATGTTTCACTGTGGCTAGTCAGGTTATCGTTCCTCATGGGAGATGGTCCTGATAAGTAATGAAAATAGTCCAGAGTAGTCCTAGACTAAATTGTAGTTTCATCCCAGGGCTGTCAAGCTGCAATGATATTTAGGGAGAAGACCCATTTATCTGGAACATTACATGGCCGTACAACTCTATGTATACAAAAAACTAAGAGTCCTGATGTAAATAGACACACTATGGGGTAGAGGTCCCTATTCACACTTGATACTGAGAGTGACTGCGAGTGCTGAATAATGGTAGGCATCTATGACCCTTCTGGTTTATATACTTCAGATATCACCCAAATGCAGCCCAGACATATTTGGGCAAGATATACCAGCAAAATGCAGGAACCATACACGAACATTAAGGATTTAGCAACACTCAGGATCTGTGTATAGTTTCCATAGAACGCCAAACCAGCGGGCAGCAGCTGTGGTTCTGGTGGTATAAACTAGTGACAGGTTCTCATTAGGAAAACTTAACTGTGAATACAATATTTATGGTTATTTTAGTGTAAATTATACTGGAAAATACGTATATGATCATACCTGGGGTATTAATGGGGTATTACATACTTGCCAGCATTTAAATGGGGCACTGTCAAATTCAAATAACTCTTTATATGTTATACATCTTTGCAAAACATTAACCTTTCTAATATACTAATATAAAAAAAAATAGAAATCATGGCTTATATAAAAGACCATTATACCCCTAAACCATCCAGAACATAATCCTGTCCGGCTGCAGCATCATCTTTGTTCCAGCTGAAGCGCAGCAAGTGAGGACGGGACTAGCACTCCTCTATGCTCACTCCTGTCCTATTAGACTGCAGCGTGAAAACAGAGAGGAGGGGGTTACAGAGCAGCCTGCAGTGACTGGATGAAGAGACCCAGCACAGCACAGCAGACTACGGGAGGAAGTGAATGCATGGTGAGTGAGGGCGAGCTCAGTGCTCGCCTCTGACACACCCCTTCCTGAGCAGTAGATGTCAGAATGAGTGAGCAGCAGAACAGAAGGAGGGGTTTGTGAGCCAAATACAGAAGCCTACACACAAAAAAGCCATGTAAAGAATCTGCATGCTTCAGTGAGAAGCATTTTTTTCTGTGAAATGACAGCTATGCTTTCAAAAAAAAATAAAAACTCAGACATTTAAGCTCCACCCTGAGAACCCTGCCTAAATGTTTGTTTTGTTTTTTCATGGGGTGAGGTTTACATAAACTCCCTTTTTAATCGTCTAATTTGCAAGATTGTGTAATAAATTTTACATCTCCAGGCAGTGATATTCTAGTGGTGAATAAAGGAGCAATTTAAAACAGGGAAAGGCCCACCGCACACTATGGGATACGGCAAAAGGCAAATTTCAGCTGAATTCTATCATTTATTTACCTCAGTTAGTCACCTATAATGAGAAGCACAGTAGGAGATGTCACAGAAGAACACCCGATCCACACGGATAGACCAATCTCTTCTAACAATGGCTCCCTAGTTAATTACATAGCAGGGCTTAAACAAACCGAAATTATCCACCTATCAAAGAAGACTGCTGCGTTAAATTATATAGTAAATTCATGTATCTTTACTAAATATATGCAAAGTAATCAAACGTTTGGCTTTTATATGACAATTTTTTTTAAAATTACCGTATATACTCGAGTATAAGCCGAGTTTTTCAGCACGATTTTTCGTGCTGCAAACGCCCCTCTCGGCTTATACTCGAGTGAACTCTCCGCCTGTCAATCCCTTCATCAGTGGTCTTCAACCTGCGGACCTCCAGATGTTGCAATACTACAACTCCCAGCAAGCTCGGACAGCCACTGCGGCCTTCATCATCATCCAGCCCACCCCCCCCCCCCCCCCTTTGTTTTGTACTCACCTCCCCTCGGCAGGAAGTTAGGGTGAGCTGGTCCGGGCCATCTATGCTGCGGGGACCGTCCGGTGGGGAGGGTTAGTCGTTGCGAGCTGTCCATTTTCACCGGGGGGGCCCCAGAGTAGTGACGTTGCCTTGTCGACGACGCACAGGGATGCAACGGGGATGATGACTAACGCCGCAGTGGTCTTCAACCTGCGGACCTCCAGAGGTTTCAAAAGCCGATGGCTGCCCGGGAATGCTGGGAGTTGTAGTTTTGAAACCTCTGGAGGTCCACAGGTTGAAGACCATGGATGAAGGGATTGACAGGCGGTGATGATGACGGGGGTCTGGATGATGACATGGGGGGGGGGGGGGGGGGGGGGGATGATGTATTTTCCACCGTAGGCTTATAGTCGAGTCAATAACTTTTCCTGGGTTTTTGGGGTAAATTTAGGGGCCTCGGATTATTTTCGGGTCGGCTTATACTTGAGTATATACGGTACTTTTGCTTACAGGCGACCTATTTATCAAATAAATCACACGTAAGCAAAACCCGGGAAACCCGCTTACAAAAGCATTTTTTAAAGCAGAAAAGTTTTCCCTTATGTTAATAGCCGAAGTTCTTTATCTACCCTTTATTACCAGTAGCGTTGCTAGAGAGTGACGGGGAGGAGGGACATACCAAATCAGGTGACACCCTGACTGTCCGGTCTGACACTAAATAGCTGCACTCCAACTATCCCGCAACAACCCATCCACCCTCCCCAGAAATAAAAAAATATTAAAAACATACTATGCCACACCATGAGTATGCGTGCTCTGGAGGCTTTTTTGTTTAATTTTGAGCCCGCATTTTGTGACGGAGGTGGGCGGAGTCTTGTGTCGCTGCGCTGAGGCCGGAGTTTACATCAGAAAGGAAGACAGCGCAGCACCAACAGGCACATAAATAGTGAAGCCACAAAAATAAAAAACGGCTCGGTACGTTACCTACCCCAGAACGTGCATGAAGCTGTATTACTATGGATGTTTATTTATTTATTTTTATTTTTTTTAAAGGAAAAATTTTTGTGCCACATATGGGTTATTTATGTAGTCTGTAAAAATTCTTACATAATTATTTTGTGCCTTATTCTATTTTAACACAACATTAATTTTAAAATGTAGTGGGTACGCCAGCATGTACAAGGTGTGCAGTGTGTATTTTCAACCTTAAAATAGAGTTATTAGTTATATAATAAATTTTTTCTATAATTAACATTAATGTAGTAGCTTTGTTTCATGATGCAGAACAAGAACAGTTGTTAAAGTGGGTGTTCTTGTCCTTTTCTGCGGACGTATGCACTTTCTGTAAGCCAGTTTGGACCTGGAATACATATGAGACTTAAATGGAGATGCAACTTTTTTTCTTCATAAATAGCGACTATCACATTTAATAAATACATGACCGCTGCAAAGTAAAAATAAATAAATAAATAAAATAAAAAATTACTAAGTGAGCAGATTTCAGAAATGTGCTTTGGAGTAAACAAAAATCAAAAAGTTGCAGCATGTATAGAAAAGTCGCATGTGCGCAAGTAGGTGCGACTTTTTCACGCAAAAAATAACTAAATCTACTACGGAGCTTGATAAATCTGCTTCCTTGTAAATACATCTAATGTATGCTCAAAAAGGTCACAGTAATAAAAAAAAATAAAAAAATAAAGTGAAAAACCGTACAAAAGAGGTACACAAACTAGCAAATATAGTATAGCAACTAAAGTGCTAGAACAAACCACAATAATAAAGTGCAACTGCATCTATACAAGTATAACCACATACAAACCACCCTGGACAAATCTTGCCTGGAGAAAGTTGTCGGAGGACTGGTGGGTAACTGGGGTGTCACATCTATTTCCGTATGTACTCTGTATATTTGCTTTGGTTAAAGCATTAGAGAAAATATACTGAGTACATACAGAAATAGATGCGACACTCCAGTTACCCTCCAGTCCCCCGACGTGTTTCGCCCGGCAGGCTTAGTCAAGGGTGATTGGTGTGTGATTATAGTCCTATGTACGTAGTTGCACTTTAATTATTGGGGTCTGTTATAGTATTTTAGGTAGTGTCCATTACATTAATATACTTTCTGGCTTATGTGTACCCCATAAGTATGGTTTTTTTTCTACCACCACTTATGGCCTTTTGAGCATAAACTAGATAACTTTAGTAGATTTTATTTTTTATTAATATATATATATATATATATTTTTTTAACTTTACTTTTATCTATATGCAATTTCGATAAATCTTCTGTAAACTCAGTGTTTCCCAACCAATGTGCCTCCAGCTGTTGCAAAACTACAACTCTCAGCATGCCCGGACAGCCAACGGCTGTCCGGGCATGCCTGGAGTTGTAGTTTTGCAACAGCTGGAGGCACGTTGATTCAGAAACACTCTACTCCACCTCAAAACTATCGCCTCCGCTTGTTTTGAGGTGGGCGGCTTCTTTATCATATTTTTTTAATCTTGTAATGAACCCATAAAACCCAATGTAATGACAGATCTCTGTGGCAGCCATTGTCTACGCTTTATTTTGATGCACAGAATGTCCTAGTTACAGACGCGTCTGGCGGCAGGAGGTGAGGGTTATGGGATTTCTTTTTTTTTAGTCTATAAGCACTTTACATGTCTATTGTCTCATCCATCCCAAACCAACTAACAAAGCATCGTTTCATTTTCCGTTGACAAAGAAAAAGAATCGGTCTGACACTTGCGCTGTGCAGGGAAAGTGCTGCCTTTAGCCACAGGCCTGCTCTGCCTAAAAATAGAGTTGGCCCTGGGATTACGGTCTGAAAAAAAATGTAAACTCACATCATGGCACATTTAATGCGAAAAATATTTTGTTCCCTTTAATTTTCTTATAAAAAAAAAAATTTTAGGAAGGATTTCACAGGCATGCCAGCTCTGTTGCCTGGGCGATGGAAAAATCTGCACATGAAATATGCGAAGGATACTGTATATGTAAATCCACATTTAGGGTGTATTCACACGTACAGTATCCTGCGCACATTTGATGTGCAGGATTTGAACCTGCAGATTTTATGCTGCAGATTCCAAAGTAAACTAAATGACTGAACACAGAATCAAATCTGCAGCTTCAAATCCTGACCATGAAATATGCGCAGGATACTGTACATGTGACTTCATTCTTAAAGGTTTATTCACACATACAGTATCCTGTGCACTTCAAATCTGCCGCTTTAACCCCTTCCTGACCTATGACATACCTGTACGTCATGGGTGGCAAGGTGTTCCCGACCCATGACATACAGGTACGTCATGAACATTACTGCCGCTACTCGCGGCACCCCGCAGCGCCCGGAAAGATGGTGGCTATCACTGATAGCCAGCCATCTTACCGTGCGACCACGGGGGGTTTCATCCCCCACCCCCCCCCCAGCGATCGCTGCTATCAGCTGGTCAAATCTGACTAGCTGATAGCAGCGCGGTGTGTGAGTCCGGATCACGGGGATCGGGACACACACCGCTCTGCTAAGTGTCCCTGACCCGTCCCCCGGCGTCACTTACCCGTCCGAGCGGTGTCCCGAGCGGTCCCGGCGTCCTCCATGCGGTCCTGGCTGCGCTGCGTCCCGGAGGCGAGTTTCCGGCAGCAGGGCGGCATCTTCATTGGCAGCAGTGAGATCGCCGTAAAGCGATCTCACTGCTGCCTCTGAGAGTTTCAAAACTGCAACTCCCAGCATGCCCAGACAGCCTTTGGCTTTCTGGGCATGCTGGGAGTTGTAGTTTTGCAACATCTGGAGGTCCACAGTTTGGAGACCACTGTATAATGGTCTCCAATCTGTGCTCTTCCAGATGTTGCAAAACTACAAATCTCAGCATGCTCAGTCTGTCCAGGCATGCTGGGAGTTGTAGTTCTCTAAAATCTGGAAGAGCACAGATTGGAGACCATTATACAGTTGTCTCCAAACTGTGGACCTCCAGATGTTGCAAAACTACAACTCCCAGCATGCCCAGACTGCCCAAGCATGCTGGAAGTTGTAGTTTGGCAACATCTGATCCTTCAGATGTTGCCGAACTACAACTTCCAGCATGCCTGGGCAGTCTGGGCATGCTGGGAGTTGTAGTTTTGCAACAACTGGAGGCACACTAGTTGGGAAACATTGTCCGTTTCCTACCTCAGTGCCTCCAGCTGTTGCAATTGTTGCAAAACTATAACTCCCAGCATGCACTGGCAGACCATGCATGCTGGGAGTTGTAGTTTTGCAACAGCTGGAGGCACACTGGTTTGGAAACACTAAGTTTGGTTGCAAAACACTTGAAAGTTTATTACTTAACTTAGTGTTTCCAAACCAGCGTTCCTCCAGCTGTTGCAAAACTACAACTCCCAGCATGCACGGACAGCCAAAGGGCATGCTCGGAGTTTGCAACAGCTGGATGTTTGCGCCCCCCCCCCCCCCCAATGTGAATGTATAGGGTACACTCACATGGGCGGAGGTTTACAGTGAGTGCTGCAAGTTTGAGATGGCGCAAATTTTGCGCTGCAGCTCAAACTTCCAGCGGCAAACTTGCTGTGAACCTCTGCCCATGTGACTGTACCCTAAAAACACTACACTACACTAACACTAACCTAAAATAAAAAGTAAAAAACACTACATATACACATACACCTACACAGCCCCCCTCCCCCCAAAAAATGAAAAAAGTCTGGTACGCTACTGTTTCCAAAACGGAGCCTCCAGCTGTTGCAAAATAATAACTCCCAGTATTGCCGGACAGCCATTGACTGTCCAGGCATGCTGGGAGTTTTGCAACAGCTGGAGGCACCCTGTTTTGGAATCACTGGCATAGAATACCCCTATGTCCACCCCTATGCAAATCCCTAATTCAGGCCTCAAATGCGCATGGCGCTCTCACTTTGGAGCCCTGTCGTATTTCAAGGCAACAGTTTAGGGTCACATATGGGGTATCGCCGTACTCGGGAGAAATTGCCTTACAAATTTTGGGGGGCTTTTTCTTCTTTAACCCCTTATGAAAAGGTGAAGTTGGGGTCTACACCAGCATGTTAGTGTAAAAAAAAAAATTTTTTACACTGACATGCTGGTGTTGCCCTATACTTTTCATTTTCACAAGAGGTAAAAGGGAAAAAAGACCCCCAAAATTTGTAACGCAATTTCTCCCGACTACGGAGATACCCCATATGTGGGCGCAAAGTGCTCTGGGTGCACAACAAGGCCCAGAAGGGAGAGTGCGCCATGTACATTTGAGGCGATTTGCACAGGGGTGGCTGATTGTTACAGCAGTTCTGACAAACGCAAAACAATAAATATCCATATGTGACCCCATTTTGGAAACTACACCCCTCACGGAATTTAATAAGGGGTGCAGTGAGCATTTACACCCCACTGGTGTATGACAGATTTTTGGAACAGTGGTCTGTGAAAATGAAAAATAAAATTTTTGATTTGCACAGTCCACTGTTTCAAATATCTGTCAAACGCCAGTGGGGTGTAAATGCTCACTGCACCCCTTATTAAATTCCATGAGGGGTATAGTTTCCAAAATGGGGTCACATGTGGGGGGGTCCACTGTTCTGGCACCATAGGGGCTTCCTAAATGGGACATGCCCCCCCAAAAACCCTTTCAGAAAAACTCACTCTCCAAAATCCCATTGTCGCTCCTTCCCTTCTGAGCCCTCTACTGCGCCCGCCGAACACTTTACATACGCATATGAGGTATTTCCTTACTCGAGAAAAATTGGGTTACAAATTTTAGGGTGATTTCTCTCCTTTTACCCCTTGTAAAAATCCAAAAATTGGGTCTACAAGAAAATGCGAGTGTAAAAAATGAAGATTTAGAATTTTCTCCTTCACTTTGCTGCCATTCCTGTGAAACACCTAAAGGGTTAAAACACTTACTGAATGTCATTTTGAATACTTTGGGGGGTGCAGTTTTTATAATGGGGTCATTTATGGGATATTTCTAATATGAAGACCCTTAAAATCCACTTCCAACCTGAACTGGGCCCTGAAAAATTACGATTTTGAAAATCTTGAGAAAAATTGGAAAATTGCTGCGGAACTTTGAAGCCCTCTGGTGTCTTCCAAAAGTAAAAACTTGTCAATTTTTTTATGCAAACACAAAGGAGACATATTGTATATGTGAATCAATATGTAATTTATTTGGAATATCCATTTTCCTTTCAAGCAGAGACTTTCAAAGTTAGAAAAATGCTAAATTTTCAAAATTTTCATGAAATTTTTAGATTTTTTACCAAGAAAGGATGCAAATATCAGTGAAATTTTACCAATAACATAAAGTAGAATATGTCACGAAAAAACTATCTCGGAATCAGAATGATAAGTAAAAGCATTCCAGAGTTATTAATGTTTAAAGTGACAGTGGTCAGATTTTCAAAAAATGCCCAGGTCATGAAGGTGAAAATGGGCTGGGTCATGAAGGGGTTAAAGGGGTATTCCAGGCAAAAACTTTTTTTTATATATATCAACTGGCTCCGGAAAGTTAAACAGATTTGTAAATTACTTCTATTAAAAAAAATCTTAATCCTTCCAATAGTTATCAGCTTCTGAAGTTGAGTTGCTGTTTTCTGTCTAACTGCTCTCTGATGACTCACGTCCCGGGAGCTGTCCAGCTCCTATGGGGATATTCTCCCATCATGCACAGCTCCCGGGACGTGACATCATCATTGAGCAGTTAGACAGAAAACTTCACAAGCTAATAACTATTGGAAGGATTAAGATTTTTTTAATAGAAGTAATTTACAAATCTGTTTAACTTTCCGGAGCCAGTTGATACATAAAAAAAAGGTTTTTGCCTGGAATACCCCTTTAAATCCTGCGTATCAAATATGCGCATGATATTATATGTGTGAGTAGACCCTTAAAGGGGTACTCCAGTGGAATTTTTTTTTCTTTTAAATCAGCTGGTGCCACAAAGTTAAACAGATTTGTAAATTACTTCTATTTAAAAATCTTAATCCTTCCAGTACTTACCAGCTGCTGTATGTTCCAAAGGAAGTTCTTTTCTTTTTGAATTTCCTTTCTGTCTGACCACAGTGCTCTCTGCTGACACCTCTGTCCATGTCAGGAACTGTCTAGAGCAGGAGAGGTTTGCTATGGGGATTTTCTCCTGCTCTGGACAGTTCCTGACATGGACAGAGGTGTCAGCAGAGAGCACTGTGGACAAGACAGAAAAAAAATGTAAAAAGAAAAGAACTTCCTCTGTAGTATAAAGCAGCTGATAAGTACTGGAAGGATTAAGATTGTGTAATAGAAGTAATTTACACCTCTGTTTAAACTTTCTGGCACCAGTTGATAAAAAAAAAAAAAAAAAGCTTGCCATCAGAGTACCCCTTTTAGGAACAATCGAAGGGGGGGTGTTGGCCGCCGCTCCGGGTGGGGGTCAACACGTCCCCTTCCAGAGAACTGCTGGAGGGCTATGCAGGAGATTAGAGGGGGGGGGGCAATGCAGGAGATCCTGCATGACCCTCCATCAGTCCCCTGGATAGGGGACATGTCGACCCCCACCCGGAGCGACAGCCAACACCCCCCATGTATCCCATTCGATTATCTTTGTTCCTTAAAGGGGTTGGACCCCACCCACAATCATAAGTGTATTACCTACCCTTTGAATAGGAGATACATTTTATTGCACTGGAGAAGTTCTCTAAGGGACTTGTGACCATGTAGTCCTGTTTCTTTCTTTTCACACCTGTTCACATTCATAATACTCACTCAATTTGTTTCCCCCGGATTTCAGTCATGATGTTACTCTCTCCTCCAAGATACTCATAGCACAGGCTGAGGAAATTGTAGATGACAAATGCTGTAAATAGAAGAATATACTAATGTAATAAAGATGGCATCTACCCCAGGGAGAAGTGGAAATGGTCTAAGTATAGTGACAGATGCGGTGGTCCGCTTTCTAGAATATAATGCATCATATAAAAGGAAAACTCGTCTGGTTAGTCCCTATTTATAAGCAATTTGTCACTTTCATGCGGAATGTAAGAAGGCGGCGAGGTCAGCAAAAACACAGAAAGTGACTGCACATGTCCCCCGGTTATAATCTGCTTATCCCAAATGGAATAAATAAAGACACATCATGAGGTTAGGCGTAAGAATAAGACTAAAGCTTCTTCTGGAGAGAGGAGAACAGTAACATAAGAAGGCGAACCAGAAAAATCAAACCAGAGATATCTGGATTTGGATCAGTGGTGCGGGCAGCATGAAGCGGACACAGGCTCTCTCATTATAACCATCTAGAAGTTCTCAGAAATGCTGCAGCATTTCAGAGGAACCATAGTTTAAAGGGGTTCCCCGATGCCTAGACATCTTATCCCCTATCCAAAGGATAGGGGATAAGATGCCTGATCGCGGGAGTCCCGCCGCTGGGGACCCCCATGATCTTGTACGCGGCACCCCGTTTGTAATCAGTCCCCGGAGCGTGTTCGCTCCGGGTCTGATTACCGGCGACCACATGGCCGGCGGCGTGTGATGTCACGCCTCCGCCCCCGTATGACGTCACGCTCCGCCCCTCAATGCAAGCCTACGGGAGGGTGCGTGATAGCTGTCACGCCCCCTCCCATAGGCTTGCATTGAGGAACTGAGTGTGAAGTCACACGGAGGTGGAGGCGTGACGGCACACGCCGCCGGCCATGTGGTCGCCGGTAATCAGACCCGGAGCGAACACACAGGGGACTGATTACAAACGGGGTGCCGCGTGCAAGATCCCCAGCGGCGGGACTCCCGCGATCAGGCATCTTATCCCCTATCCTATGGATGGGGGATAATATGTCTAAGCACCGGAGAACCCCTTTAACCCCCTAGGAGACATGCATCCTACATGAACAGCACTGCTGCCTAGGCCTTAGTGCACAGCAACGTTCATGTACGGCACTGCTGCCCGACTCAGTCAGTGATTGGCGAGTGGCACCGCCAGTTTGCCCGGCTGTAGACGCTATAATCTGCAACTCCTGGTAAAGCAGAGTCACTGGCCACAGGCAGGGTGGGCTAATACCAGAAGCTATGAGAGAGTGAGGAAGGTGAAAAGATTTTTTTCTTATCGTTTTATTAGGCAGCCTGGGCACATTACATATATAAAAAAAAAATTTAAAGACTCCCCTTTAATGGGAGTTGTGCAGTCTACGTAGCCCCGCTGTTAATATAACCCCCAGAGTAACACAAACAGTGTAGCTCCCATTGATACACCATCTGGGCACCTCATATTTATGTTAATGGGTGTTATGCAAACTGCGGAACACCGTAGACCAGTGGTCTCCAACCTGCGGACCTCCAGATGTTGCAAAACTACAACTCCCAGCAATGCCCGGACAGCCTTTGGCTGTCCGGGCATGCTGGGAGTTGTAGTTTTGCAACATCTGGAGGTCCCCAGGTTGGAGACCACTGCCGTAGACTTTTAATGGAAAGTGGTGAAAATCTGCAACCTGATCATTTTTTCCAAATGAAAATAAAGTATGCAACATGTGGATGGGATTGGTTAAAGGGGTTATCCAGGAAAAAACTTTTTTTCTATATATCAACTGGCTCCAGAAAGTTAAACAGATTTGTACATGACTTCTATTAAAAAATCTTAATCCTTTCAGTACTTATGAGCTTCTGAAGTTAAGGTTGTTCTTAAGTGCTCTCTGATGACACCTGTCTCGGGAACCGCCCAGTTTAGAAGAGGTTTGCTATGGGAATTTGCTTCTAAACTGGGCGTTTCCCGAGACACGTGTCATCAGAGAGGACTTAGGCAGAAAAGAACAACCTTAACTTCAGAAGCTCATAAGTACTGAAAGGATTAAGATTTTTTTTAATAGAAGTAATTTACAAATCTGTTTAACTTTCTGGAGCCAGTTGATAAATAAGAAAAAAAGTTTTTTCCTGGATAATTTAAATCTAATTCCCTTGCCTGCTGCTGTAATCCACTACAAATTTTCCGTCAGGAAACCGCATACGGGTCAAAAATGAGCCGACTGGGTCACCGTTTGACTCCGGTCGGCTCATTAAAGTGAATGGAGTTCAACGCTAGTCCAGCTGGGGTACAGGAGAACCCGGTTTGCCCCTCCCCCAGCCGGATCCGGCACCCGAAATGAAAAAACGAGATGTGAATGCAGCCTAAAATATCAGTCCCGTTTTAAAAGTATTGACACATAAATTAAGAACAGACATGAAAGACGCCTTTCGGGGGCAAATTCCCCCTTTCTCATTCGCAGAAAAGACTGTTTTTTCTTAAAGGGGTACTCCAGTGGAAACTTTTTTTTTTTTAATCAACTGGTGCAAGAAAGTTAAACAGATTTGTAAATTACTTCTATTAAAAAACAATCTTAATCATTCCAGTACTTATTAGCTGCTGTATGCTACAGAGAAAATAATTTTCTTTTAGAATTTTTTTTTTGTCTTGTCCACAGTGCTCTCTGCTGACACCTCTGTCCATGTCAGGAACTGTCCAGAGCAGCATTGGTTTGCTATGGGGAACTGTTCCAGCTATGGACAGTTCCTGACACAGACAGAGGTGTCAGCAGAGAACACTGTGGACAAGACAAAAAAGAAATTCAAAAAGAAAAGAACTTCCTCTGTAACATACAGCTGCTAATAAGTACTGGAAGGACAAATATTTTTTAATAGAAGTAATTTACAAATCTTAAAAATAAGGTGCAGCTCACAACAGAAGGACCGAGGCAGTTAAAGCTAAAGCCGGACCCCACCGGCAAGAATAATGTAAAATAATGAAAACCTATAGCTTATGCCTCTAGGACCTCACCAATGGTGCATAATGGTGTGGGCAAAGATAGATATAACAGCGTTTACTCAGAAATTGTTTTTTAATTCAAATTATAAAATATAAAATATAATATATAAATAAATAAAACAGTAACAAAATATCACATTACACTGGCACTTATTCATATATCATATATTTATTCAATTTATCAATTTATGAATATATCTTTTTTACATTTTGGATATCTCACTAGGGCCCAGTGAGATTTTCATTAGATAAGTGCCAGTGTAATGTGATATTTTGTTACTGTTTTATTTATTTATATATTATATTTTATAATCTGAATTAAAAACAATTTCTGAGTAAACGCTGTTATATCTATCTTTGCCCACACCATTATGCACCATTGGTGAGGTCCTAGAGGCATAAGCTATAGGTTTTCATTCATTTACTAATCTGTTTAACTTTCTGGCACCAGTTGATTAAAAAAATGCTTTCCACCGGAGTAACCCAGAAGTGCGTCTTTCATGTCTGTTCTTAATTTATGTGTCAATAAATAAGATTGATACTTTTAAAAAGGAACTGATATTTTACATGGATCTCTGAAAGGCAGCGCCACCGCAGATCAAACTTTTTCTGCTTTCATCTACCTGACTCTCTGCCGACCCCCTTCTAAGTGATCGGCCAGATTCTGCAGGCTGCAGCCCGAGATCAACAGTCTGACCCCATAAGGAGGGGTGATTTGCTCATATCAAGACATACCCCAGGTGAGCAACTATATTAACCGGGGTCCACTCAGGAACTACTGCCCAGGGGATTACGAGAGGCGCTGTCCTCTTTCTTCTTTTTACTCCTTACATTGGCTAAGTGGAATCTGAAAAGGTGACGTGCCGCTTATTTTTTCTGTATGCAGACTTTCAAGGGTACCTCTAATCAAATAAACTTTTGATATATTTTAGATTAATGAATGTTGAATAACTTTCCAATAGCATGTTAATGAAAAATATGCTTCTTTCTATTGTATTTTTCCCGATCAGTCCTGTCAGCAAGCATTTCTGACTCATGCTGGAGTCCTAAACACTCAGAGCTGCCAGCCTGCTTTGTTCACAGCCAAACAGGCTGTGAACAAAGCAGGCTGGCAGCTCTGAGTGTTCTCCTTTGTGAACAAAGCAGACTGGCAGCTCGTAGTGTTTAGGACTCCAGCATGAGTCTGAAATGCTTGCTGCCAGGACTGGTAGGGAGACCCCTAGTGGTCATTTCTTCAAAGTGGAAAATTAAATAGAAAGAAGCATATTTTTTAATAACATGGAATTGTGAAGTTATTCTGCATACACTAATCTATAATATATCAAAAGTTTTTTTTGATGAGAGGTACCCTTTCAGTTCCATGTCGTATAAACTACAGTTCACACTGGAGACAATGAGGTGCGCTTCTGCAGCACTCAAGCTGATTTTGGCACAGAATACAAAGGCAGATTCCATGCCATATACCAGGAGGGCAGGTATTTCTATAGACACTTACCTTCATAGCAGTCCCGCACCGTGTCGAAGTACACATAGTACTGGTCATTGGTGAAAAAGAGGAGACTGAGCCACGAATCAAAGGCGTATATAGGAACGATGAAGAGGATTCGGACAATGTGTCTCTGTTCATTAGGGCAGCTGTAGGAGCGCAGATGCATATAGATCTAGTGAAGGAAAAGTCAATAAGGAAGAGAGATTTTCTGTGGCTTATAGGACATTGATACAGAGATTACCATCAAATACAGATTATTGTATCACAGTTTTATTCCACTTCATCCCATTTATAATCAACAAAATTCCCATCTGACACCACAACTGTAGATGTCTATATCTCGCCATCTTATGAAGTGGGCGTCTATGGTCTCAAATGCTATAAATGGCAGTATAGCTTACAAAACAGAGAAAAACAAAAAAACATAACTACTGAACAAAATCCCCATTTATTGATCATTTAAAAACAGAGAAAATTCATATAAAGTGAAAGTAGATACAGCGATGCAGTCCTAATAATGTTGGGCAGTAACACCTACAGTACAGACCAAAAGTTTGGAAACACCTTCTCATTCAGAGTTTTCTTTATTTTCATGACTATGATTCACACTGAAGGCATCAAAACTATGAATTAACACATGTGGAATTATATACATAACAAAAAAGTGTGAAAATATGTCATATTCTAGGTTCTAGACACCTTTTGCTTTGATTACTGCTTTGCACACTCATTCTCTTGATGAGCTTCAAGAGGTAGTCACCTGAAATGGTCTTCCAACAGTCTTGAAGGAGTTCCCAGAGATGCTTAGCACTTGTTGGCCCTTTTTGCCTTCACTCTGCTGTCCAGCTCACCCCAAACCATCTCGATTGGGTTCAGGTCCGGTGACTGTGGAGGCCAGGTCATCTGGCGCAGCACCCCATCACTCTCCTTCTTGGTCAAATAGCCCTTACACGGCCTGGAGGTGTGTTTGGGGTCATTGTCCTGTTGAAAAATAAATGATGGTCCAACTGAACGCAAACCGGATGGAATAGCAGCCGCTGCAAGATGCTGTGGTAGACATGCTGGTTCAGTATGCCTTCAATTTTGAATAAATCCCCAACAGTGTCACCAGCAAAGCACCCCAACACCATCATACCTCCTCCTCCACACCAGCACACCTGTGAAGTGAAAACCATTTCAGGTGACTACCTCTTGAATCTCAACAAGAGAATGCCAAGAGTGTGCAAAGCAGTAATCAAAGCAAAAGGTGGCTACTTTGAAGAACCTAGAATATGACATATTTTCATTTTTTTCACACTTTTTTGTTATGTATATAATTCCACAGGTGTTAATTCATAGTTTTGATGCCTTCAATGTAAATCTACAAATTTAATTGTCATGAAAATAAAGAAAACTCTGAATGAGAAGGTGTCCAAACTTTTGGTCTGTACTGTATGTTACAAGTCACTTTATCAATAAGATTGGTGCAGGGAAAATCTCCATGTATAGGGGAAGCGCAGCGCAAACAATGTGCCACACACGACCTCAGGGGCCACGTAGGCTTTATGGAGGAGATTATTATTATTTTTTTAATCCTGTGAAGAGGAAGAATGGTGCAGTTGTCCATAGGAACCAATCAGATCGCTTCTTTCATTTTTAAAAGACCTCTGAAAATGGAATGTATATAATTTATTTATACATATACACAAATTATAATTTTTTTTATTAGAACTTTCTATATAGCAGTGTTTTCCAAACTGTAGTTCTCCAGCTGTTGCAAAACTACAACTCCCAGCATGCCCCGACAGCCTACGGCTGTCCGGGCATGCTGGGAGTTGTAGTTTTGCAACAGCTGGAGGCACCTTGATTGCAAAACACTGCTTTTAGTGAATGAGTTTTGGCTGTCCATGCTGGCAGTTGTAGTTTTGCAACAGCTGAAGGCACACTGTTGAGAAAATACTACTTTATAGGGTCTATTCCCACCTCCGTTTCTTACCTGTAACCAGAGAGGGGGCGGCAGCGCATTCCCTGGTTGTCCAGGAGCATCCTACAGGCCCCCGGCATTCTGTGTAGTGAAGAGGGGCCCAGCACGCTCAATATTACACTTCCTTTATTACCTCTCTGCAAGCTATTGTAAGTCCAGCTTGTTGCATGGGGCCTGACAGCCCGGGACTCAGGATAGTTGTAGATCATGGGTCCCAAACGCACGGCCCGTAGAACGTAATTTTGCGGCCCCGGCGCCGGGCAGGTGATTTCTTTGGGCAGCGTAAATGCTGGAAGACTTCCCACACGTCGGCACACACTGCTACTGTACCTATATCTCCCTGCTGCAGCCTATAACGAGCCTTCCTGGAGGGATGCGCGCGATTTGTGACGTCATCGCATCAGCAGCGCAGGACATTGATGTCCTGCGCGGCGCATGTGATGACGTCACCTAACGTGCACATCCTCACAAAGGCCGCTAGTTTTAGGCTGCAGCAGGGAGATGTAAGTACTGTAGCTGTGAAACTTAACTTGCCTAATAAGGGACCTGCTTATCACCAGGGGATAACCTATCTTAGGGGGTATAACTGTTTAAATAGGAGCCTGACCTACCGGGGGTAATATCTATCTGGGGCCTGTACACCTATTGGGAACCCCTATCTGATCATCAGGTAGGGCTCCCCAGTAGGTAGACAAGCCCCCAAATAGATATTACCCTCATCAGTGATGGGGATCATATCTATCTGGGGCCTCTATACCTACTGGGGAGCCCTACCTGATGGGGGTCATATCTATCTGGGGGAATTATATATGCGAGGGGCGCGTGACGGGCGCATTATATATGCGAGGGGCGCGTGACGGGGGCATTATATATGCGAGGGGCGCATTCTATATGCGAGGGGCGCGTGATGGGGGCATTCTATATGCGAGGGGCGCGTGATGGGGGCATTCTATATGCGAGGGGCGCGTGATGGGGGCATTCTATATGCGAGGGGCGCATGATGGGGGCATTCTATATGCGAGGGGCGCATGATGGGGGCATTCTATATGCGAGGGGCGCATGATGGGGGCATTCTATATGCGAGGGGCGCATGATGGGGGCATTCTATATGCGAGGGGCGCATGATGGGGGCATTCTATATGCGAGGGGCGCATGATGGGGGCATTCTATATGCGAGGGGCGCATGATGGGGGCATTCTATATGCGAGGGGCGCATGATGGGGGCATTCTATATGCGAGGGGCGCATGATGGGGGCATTCTATATGCGAGGGGCGCATGATGGGGGCATTCTATATGCGAGGGGCGCATGATGGGGGCATTCTATATGCGAGGGGCGCATGATGGGGGCATTCTATATGCGAGGGGCGCATGATGGGGGCATTCTATATGCGAGGGGCGCATGATGGGGGCATTCTATATGCGAGGGGCGCATGATGGGGGCATTCTATATGCGAGGGGCGCATGATGGGGGCATTCTATATGCGAGGGGCGCATGATGGGGGCATTCTATATGCGAGGGGGGCATGATGGGGGCATTCTATATGCGAGGGGGCATGATGGGGGCATTCTATATGCGAGGGGGGGCATGATGGGGCATTCTATATGCGAGGGGGGCATGATGGGGGCATTCTATATGCGAGGGGCGCATGATGGGGGCATTCTATATGCGAGGGGCGCATGATGGGGGCATTCTATATGCGAGGGGCGCATGATGGGGGCATTCTATATGCGAGGGGCGCATGATGGGGGCATTCTATATGCGAGGGGCGCATGATGGGGGCATTCTATATGCGAGGGGCGCATGATGGGGGCATTCTATATGCGAGGGGCGCATGATGGGGGCATTCTATATGCGAGGGGCGCATGATGGGGGCATTCTATATGCGAGGGGCGCATGATGGGGGCATTCTATATGCGAGGGGCGCATGATGGGGGCATTCTATATGCGAGGGGCGCATGATGGGGGCATTCTATATGCGAGGGGCGCATGATGGGGGCATTCTATATGCGAGGGGCGCATGATGGGGGCATTCTATATGCGAGGGGCGCATGATGGGGGCATTCTATATGCGAGGGGCGCATGATGGGGGCATTATATATGCGAGGGGCGCATGATGGGGGCATTCTATATGCGAGGGGCGCATGATGGGGGCATTATATATGCGAGGGGGCGCATGATGGGGGCATTCTATATGCGAGGGGGCGCATGATGTGGGCATTCTATATGCGAGGGGCGCATGATGGGGGCATTCTATATGCGAGGGGCGCATGATGGGGGCATTCTATATGCGAGGGGCGCATGATGGGGGCATTCTATATGCGAGGGGCGCATGATGGGGGCATTCTATATGCGAGGGGCGCATGATGGGGGCATTCTATATGCGAGGGGCGCATGATGGGGGCATTCTATATGCGAGGGGCGCATGATGGGGGCATTCTATATGCGAGGGGCGCATGATGGGGGCATTCTATATGCGAGGGGCGCATGATGGGGGCATTCTATATGCGAGGGGCGCATGATGGGGGCATTCTATATGCGAGGGGCGCATGATGGGGGCATTCTATATGCGAGGGGCGCATGATGGGGGCATTCTATATGCGAGGGGCGCATGATGGGGGCATTCTATATGCGAGGGGCGCATGATGGGGGCATTCTATATGCGAGGGGGCGCATGATGGGGGCATTATATATGCGAGGGGGCGCATGATGGGGGCATTATATATGCGAGGGGCGCATGATGGGGGCATTATATATGCGAGGGGCGCATGATGGGGGCATTATATATGCGAGGGGCGCATGATGGGGGCATTATATATGCGAGGGGCGCATGATGGGGGCATTATATATGCGAGGGGCGCATGATGGGGGCATTATATATGCAAGGGGCGCATGATGGGGGCATTATATATGCGAGGGGCGCATGATGGGGGCATTATATATGCGAGGGGGCGCATGTGGCCCAGCCTCACCCAGCCTCTATCTCCAGTGGCCCCCAGATAATTTGAGTTTGAGACCCCTGTTGTAGATAGAATTTACTATACACAGGCTACCAGGGACAATATTTTCATATATATATATATATATATATATATATCTATATATCTATATATCTATATATCTATATCTATATCAGGGGTGTGGAAATTTTATAAAAAACTATTTGTCCATGGGACTAAAATGGAGCAAAATCTACTTGTCCCTCATGACGATCCACTTGTCCGGGCCAATTTTGGCTTTTACGCTCTCATTTTTTCCTCCTCGCCCTATAATAGCCATAACTACCTACTATAATGACACCTTTTAATTTTTCAATAACGTATTCTCTGAACCAAAAAATATATATATATATATATATATTAAGGGAAGTGAAATTGAAATAGTAAAAGATAAATTTGCAGATTTGGAGGTTTTGCTTTTCTGCGCCATTTACCTTGTGGTTGAGGTAACATGTTCGTTTTTTACTTTAGGCGCCTGATTACAGCGATACCAGATTTGTATCGTTTACGTCATATTTTACTAATTCTGAACTTTTTCTAATTTTTTTAATTGCCATTTTTTAACCCCTGTAGCTTTATTTTTTTTCCCGCATACCAGGCTGTATGAGAGCTCATGTTTTGCGCCATAATCTGTTTTTTGTATCGGTACCATTTTGGCATTGATCTGCCTTTTTAAATCGCTTTTTAACTTTTTTTCTGGGATATTATAAAAATTGCAAATCTGTGGTTTGGTATTTTTTTTACATTTACCGTACGGGATACATAATGTTATGTTTTAATAGGTCGCACAATTACACACGAAGCGATACCAAATATGTTTATTTTTATTATGTTTGCATGTTTTTATATAGGAAAAGGGTGATTTGAACTTTTAACATGGAAGGGGTTAATGCAGCGGTCTTCAAACGGTGGCCCTCCAGATGTTGCAAAACTACAACTCCCAGCATGCCCGGACAGCCAACGGCTGTCCTGGCATGCTGGGAATTGTAGTTTTGTAACATCTGGAGGGGCACCGTTTGAAGACCACTGGGTGTCTTTCAAACTTTTATTAAAACTTTTTTTTTTCTTTTACACTTTATTACACTTCTAGGAGGAATCATTAGATTCCTCAGACAGATGAATAGATTCTATTGAACTCTATTAATCTGTGAGCTCTGTGATCCATTGATAGAGCCTGGTCCAGCCACAGCGATCGCGCTGTGGGTGGGGGGGGGGGGGGGTGGGGGGTGATCCACCCCCCTAGCCCACCAGGGAGCATTCACATGTCCCTTTAGACCAGTGGTTCTCAACCTTTTCGGCAACCATACCCCCAAGGCCTGAAAGTATGTCCACGGGTACCCCCTCACGCGGAACTTGCGAGCGAGGGGTACCCGCAGACAAAAGGCGTGTTCTTACCTTTATACTAATGCATCCCATCTCCATCTTAATCCCCTTGTGCTATTATTCCCCCTCCGTCTTACTCCCCCTGTCCCACAATTCCCACCTCCCTCTGATTCCCTTTTACCATTATTCCCCCTCCATCTTTATCCCCTAGTGCCATTATTATCCAATATGGAACAAGGGGATTAAGATGGAGGAGGGGGAATAATGATACAGGGGGATGAATATGGAGGGGGGGGGGGGGGGTTTGATAATTCCCCCCTCCCTCTGATCCCCTTTTGCCATATCGGATAATAATAGCACAAGGGGATTAAGATGGAGGGGGGGGGGGGATAATCAACCCCCCCTCCTCCATATTAATCCCCTTGTGTCATTATTCCCTCTGATCCCCTCTTGTCATTTTCCCCCCTCCATATTAATCCCCTTGTGCCATTATCGGATATGGCAAAAGGGGGATCAGAGGAAGGGGGGAATGGTGCAAGGGGATTAAGATGGAAGGGGAGAGGGGAGTAATAAAGCATAAGACATAAAATTTCAATGCCTTGTGCTTTATTACTCCCCCCCCCCCCCCATTATCCCTCTCCCCCTCCATCTTAATGCCTTGTGCTCCGTCCCATACAGTCCCCCCCTGTGCCATACAGCTGTTTACCTGGCGTCCTGTGGTCCCGTTGTCTGCTGCTTCGCGGGATGTTCCACAGGGCCGCACTGACGTGTGACGTCCCCCTGCGCTGTGCGGCAACTCCGCGCAACGTCAGGGGAGGCCACATGTCTCCCTGGCAACCACGCAGCTCACTTACAGTAGCCCCGGCCGCATCTCTGGCCGCATCTCTGGCCGCGCTACTGTACAGTGAGCTGCTGCGGCTATGCGCTGACAAATACTGGCCAATGCATGGCCGGTATTTGTCAGCGTTTTCGCGTACCCCAGGTTGAGAACCCAGGCTTTAGACGCCGCTGTCAGCTTTGACAGCGGCGATCTAAAGGGTTAATAGCCAGCCGCGGCGATCGCCGCATGCTGGCTATTAGCGGCGGCCCCCGGCTACTGAGAACAGCCGAGGGCTGCAGAGTATGGAGCGGGCACGAGTCCGGAGCCCGCTCCATACAGACTGCAGAGCGCCGCATGTATCTCCCCGTGCAGACGTGCGTCCTCCCCTCAGCTCTCCGAAGCTACAGCTGGGGGGAGTGAAGGCAGAGGACGCAGGTCTGCACGGGGAGACATAAGCCTCTCCCCCCGCACGTCTGCAGAGCAGGGGAGAGAAGACACATACACAGCTTCTATCTCCCCTGCTCTGCTTCGGGCTAAGGGCAGGACAAATTCACCTGCCCGACGCCCAAAACTGCTAGCCCGGGGCGTCGGGCGATAGAAATTCCATATGTATACACATATACACACACACACTGCACTTTGGAATTTGGCTGACCAACTAATCCAGCAGGAATCTATGTCCGCCACTGGCACTGATCGGAGCTAGCATTGCTATTCTTGGCTGTTTCCGTTATTCCTATAAAGTATGAATGGAACGGCAGCAAGTATCCTGGACTGCTCCTCCATCCAAATTCCTTCTTAGTCCAATGTTTATTGCTGATGCAGTGGACAGATAATACAGGGTGATTCACAAAGGATGGTGTGTAAGTAAAAGCCGGTAGTTAAAAGTAACAGCATTAAAAGGAAAATAGTCCCCAAGTTCACCCACAATAAACTCAATACACTGGGTTATAGTGTGGATGAAGGAGACCATACATGGGTTACTTTTTTAGGTTTTCTTGCTGGCGAGTTGTCATCTGCTAAAGTTCCGTAATTTTGTCCGTCACTTGCGCTCTGAAAGCGGGTCCCACCCCGGCTGCCTTGCTTTGGGTCCCAGAAGAAGAGGGTTTAACCCACCGCCCTTGTTTGCATATTCATTTTCCCCACATGAGCTGAATTTTTAGCCAGCTCCCACGTCCTGATGAAGTGAGAGCTATGTGTTGGGAGAGCGCTCCGCTGCACATGTGCCGGTCCCTCGCTACACTCGGAAGTCGGGTGTACAGAGTCTTCAGAAAGAGGTACTTCCGGGTGTAGCGAGGGACCGGCGCATGCGCAGTTACACTGCACAGAGCGCTCTCCCGATGCACAGCTCTCACGTCATCAGGACATGGGTAACAATTCAGCGCATGGGGGGAAAATGAATATGCGAACAAGGGGGTGGACTAAGGCCCCTTCCTTTGGGACCCAAAGCAAGGCTGCCGGCAGGGGACCCGCCCTCAGAGCGCAAGTGAAGGCCAAAATTAAGGAACTTTAGCAGACGATAACTCGCCGGAAGAAAATCTAAAAAAAAGTATGTGACCCATGTATGGTCTCCTGTTCACCCACACTATAACCCAGTGTATTGGGTTTAGTGTGGGTGAACTTGATGATAGTTTTCCTTTAAAGGAGTACTGCAGTCTTAGACACTTATCCTCTATCCACAGGAGTCTGATCACAAGGGGTCCGAACTGCTGGGACCCCCCGCGATCTCCTGTATGGGGACTCGGCTCTGCGCGGCTAATTTGTGTGTCATCAATGTCACTAAGGTCAGCGACATGCCCCCTCCATACAGCTCTATGGGAGAGGCGGGGAGGCACGAACACTACATCTTCACCTCTACCATAGGGATACATGGAGGCGGCGTGCCGGTTGCGGCGTCATGCTGTGGCCGACACGCCTCCTGCAGGAGAGAGCCAGGGCCCCGTACAGGAGATCGTGGGGGGTCCCAGGATCAGACGATCAGACACTTCTCCCCTATCCTGGGATAAGTGTCTATGGCTGCAGATCTCCTTTAAAGTTGTTATTGCAAATTACAAATCGGTCGCGCAAAAAACAAGTTCTCATACGGTCCTGTGGATGGAAAAATAGAAGAGGAAGGTCTCTTAAAAGGCGAAGAGAAATTAAGAAAAAATATAATTGCCTGCGTCCTCAAGGACAAACCCTGCTGTGTGTAAGGGCTCGATCGCTGACTTTACAGGGAGGGACATTGGGGGAGATTTATCAAAACTTGTGCAGAGGACAAGTTGCCCATAGCAACCAATCAGATCCCTTCTTTCATTTTGCAGAGGTCCTTTTAAAAATGAAAGCAGCGATTTGATTGGTTGCTATGGGCAACTCAGCAACTTTTCCTCTGGACAGGTTTTGATAAATCTCCCCCATTCTCTCCAACCAGGTGGCACCAGAGAACAAAGTATTTTCCTTCTGGAGGAGGGTAACTTTTCGCGTATTTATATCGCCTGTTTTAGATTTAGGGGTCAGCAGTTACAGGGTTAAAGTACGTCATTGGTAGCACACCTGTCTTCTGCTGGTTGCTAAGGAGGCAGCCGTGTTATACGATACACAGACGCACCTGCCTAAAGACCAAGTGGAAATATAAAGGTGTGGAAAACCAGACAAGATATAAATCCCATCCTGAATCAAGTCCATTATAATGTCCGCGAGCAACAAATTGTATGACTGACTAGATCAGCGTTTCTCCAACCAGGGTGCCTCCAGCTGTTGCAAAACTACAATTCCCAGCATGCCCAGACAGCCATTCTTTTCAAGGGGATTCTGCTGCACCACGCACATGGCGGAAACATTTCGACATGTGACCATTGCATAAGGCTGGGTTCACACGCACTATTTTGTCTGCATTTTTTTTATTAGTATTTTTCCCAAAAACTAAATACTGGCGAGAGAAAACGATTTGTAACTTTTTCTGTGTTTTGGACCCAGTTCTGGTTTTAGTCTAAAAAAGACTAACCGAAATACAGCTGAAGTGATAATTCTTTTACATGGTTAAATTAAACTCTTACTATATTAACATACTCCAGTATAGTATACTCATACACGCTTATACATCACTGTGCAGACATGACTCTAGCTCAGGGGTCTCAAACTCAATTATCTGGGGGCCACTGGAGGTAGAGGCTGGGTCACATGCGCCTCACATATAATGCCCCCGTCATGTGCGCCTCACATATAATGCCCCCGTCATGTGCCCCTCACATATAATGCCCCCGTCATGTGCCCCTCACATATAATGCCCCCGTCATGTGCCCCTCACATATAATGCCCCCGTCATGTGCCCCTCACATATAATGCCCCCATCATGTGCCCCTCACATATAATGCCCCCATCATGTGCCCCTCACATATAATGCCCCCATCATGTGCCCCTCTAATATTATGCCCCCATCATGTGCCCCTCACATATAATGCCCCCATCATGTGCCCCTCACATATAATGCCCCCATCATGTGCCCCTCTAATATTATGCCCCCATCATGTGCCCCTCTAATATAATGCCCCCATCACGAGCCCCTCCCATATAATGCCCCCATCATGAGCCCCTCCCATATAATGCCCCCATCATGAGCCCCTCCCATATAATGCCCCCATCATGTGCCCCTCTAATATTATGCCCCCATCATGTGCCCCTCTAATATAATGCCCCCATCATGAGCCCCTCCCATATAATGCCCCCATCATGAGCCCCTCCCATATAATGCCCCCATCATGTGCCCCTCACATATAATGCCCCCATCATGTGCCCCTCTAATATAATGCCCCCATCATGAGCCCCTCCCATATAATGCCCCCATCATGAGCCCCTCCCATATAATGCCCCCATCATGAGCCCCTCCCATATAATGCCCCCATCATGTGCCCCTCCCATATAATGCCCCCGTCATGTGCCCCTCCCATATAATGCCCCCGTCATGTGCCCCTCCCATATAATGCCCCCATCATGAGCCCCTCCCATATAATGCCCCCATCATGAGCCCCTCCCATATAATGCCCCATCATAAGCCCCTCCCATATAATGCCCCGTCATGTGCCCCTCCCATATAATGCCCCCGTCATGTGCCCCTCACATATAATGCCCCCATCATGTGCCCCTCACATATAATGCCCCCATCATGTGCCCCTCACATATAATGCCCCCATCATGTGCCCCTCACATATAATGCCCCCATCATGTGCCCCTCACATATAATGCCCCCCATCATGTGCCCCTCACATATAATGCCCCCATCATGTGCCCCTCACATATAATGCCCCCATCATATTATGCCCCCATGTGCCCCTCACATATAATGCCCCCATCATGAGCCCCTCCCATATAATGCCCTCATCATGAGCCCCTCCCATATAATGCCCCCATCATAATCCCCTCACATATATAATGCCCCCATCATGAGCCCCTCACATATAATGCCCCCATCATGAGCCCCTCACATATATAATGCCCCCATCATGAGCCCCTCACATACAATGCCCCCCATCATGAGCCCCTCACATACAATGCCCCCCATCATGAGCCCCTCACATACAATGCCCCCCATCATGAGCCCCTCACATACAATGCCCCCCATCATGCCCCAGACAGGCACCCAGATAGATATGATGCCCATCAGTTAGGGCTCCCAAGTAGGTACACAGACCCCCCATATAGAAATGACCCCCATTGGGTAGGGCTCCCAAGTATGTATAGAGGCCCCAAGATAGATATGATCCCCATCACTGATGAGGGTAATATCGGGGGGCTTGTCTACCTACTGGGGAGCCCTACCTGATGATCAGATAGGGGTTCCCAATAGGTGTACAGGCCCCAGATAGATATTACCCCCGGCAGGTCGGGCTCCTATTTAAACAATTATGCCCCCTAAGAATATAGGTTATCCCCTGGTGATAAGCAGGTCTCCCTAATTAGGCAAGTTAAGTTAAGTTTCACAGCTACAGTACTTGCATCTCCCTGCTGCAGCCTATAATGAGCCTTCCTTGTGGGATGCCCACGTTAGGTGACGTCATCACATGCGCCGCACAGGACATCAGCGTCCCGGGGTCCTGCGCTGCGGATGCAATGACGTCACAAATCGCACACATCCCTCCAGGAAGGCTCGTTATAGGCTGCAGCAGGGAGATATAGGTACAGTAGCAGTGTGTGCCGACGTGTGGGAAGTCTTCCGGCATTTAGTGCTGCTTGCCCGAAGCTGGGCTAAATGCCTGAAGTAATCACCTATCCGGCGCCCGGGCTTCAAAAGTATATTACACCCGAAACTGTAGGTGACTTTTTTTAATTTATTTATTTTTTTAAATAGTGCCCCCTTACAAAATATTTAAAAAAATAAAAATTCCCAGGTACCAGCTAGAACAGGGGTCTCAAACTCCCAGCCCGCGAGTTTTAGACCCCTGCTGTAGCTGGTACCTGGGAATTTTTTTTAAAATATTTTGCAAGGGGGCACTATGAAAAAAAATTTATAAAAAGACACTCACCTACAGTTTCGGGTGTAATATAATCTATTTCCCCCACTTGTCTCTCTTATTCCCGAATTGAAACACCACCTGAGAACAGGTGTGGAGCTAGTTTTGGAAGAAAGCAGCCATATTTTTGCAATCCTGGATAACCCCTTTTTAGGTGTCCAGGACTGCCCAGTCTCCATTCATGTCACTGGAAAGTCTTAGTGACCCAACTGAAGCAGGGAGCCCCCTTTGATCACACTATGGACACAGAATAAACAGCCAGGATTGCTATCTACAGCACCATAAAAACAGGGCGGTGTGAGGCCCTAGAAGACCACCATAAAACACAAAAACCATTTACCTGGTGACAGGTGATAAGTAATGCAGTCCAGACAAAGAACCCCGAGACGGCCTGAGCGGTGGTGGTCATAAGGAACATGGGCTGCTCCAAGGTGAAAGGCTCCTCCTCTGGCGTCCTGGAGACATTGGGACTTACGGGGGCTTCGGTGCCGGGAATAGTAGAAGCAGGTAAACCTGTCATCATGGCAGTCCCCTCCTGAGACAGATCACGTAAACTGGACATGGTCATTGTGCCCTGGAGTAAAGGTAGAAAATAAAAATGCTGTAAGTGAATGTACCTATCTACAATCATACATTCCCATTACAGACAATCTACGGAATACTTTCTGCTCCCAGACTATTATAGGAGGACATTACAATGGATTGGTCATGGCAGACAGGAATTCAATCAATATGCTGGCCGCTTGTGACTGCGCTGACTCACCAGATCAGTGTTTCCCAATCAGGGTGCCTCCAGCTGTTGCAAAACTACAGCTCCCAGACTATTATAGGAGGACATTACAATGGATTGGTCATGGCAGACAGGAATTCAATCAATATGCTGGCCGCTTGTGACTGCGCTGACTCACCAGATCAGTGTTTCCCAATCAGGGTGCCTCCAGCTGTTGCAAAACTACAGCTCCCAGACTATTATAGGAGGACATTACAATGGATTGGTCATGGCAGACAGGAATTCAATCAATATGCTGGCCGCTTGTGACTGCGCTGACTCACCAGATCAGTGTTTCCCAATCAGGGTGCCTCCAGCTGTTGCAAAACTACAGCTCCCAGCATGCCCGGACAGCCTTCGGCTGTCCGGGCATGCTGGGAGTTGTAGTTTTGCAACAGCTGGAGGCACCCTGGTTGGGAAACACTGCACTAGATGGTGAGCACAGGCTGCGCAAATATTGGGTCCCAGTCACATTCTGCGCATACGCTATTATATGACGTTTCTTCTGTATTTATGAAATATGATGCAATGGGTTTTATTTAAAGGGGTATTCCAGGAAAAAAAAAACTTTTTTTCTTATATCAACTGGCTCCAGAAAGTTAAACAGATTTGTAAATTGCTTCTATTAAAAAAAAAATCTTAATCCTTTCAGTACTTATGAGCTGCTGAAGTGGAGTTGTTCTTTTCTGTCTAAGAGCTCTCTGATGACACTTGTCTCGGGAACCGCCCAGTTTAGAAGCAAATCCCCATAGCAAACCTCTTCTACTCTGTGCAGTTCCCAAAACAAGCAGAGATGTCAGCAGAGAGCACTGTTGCCAGACAGAAAAACAACAACTCAACTTCAGCAGCTGATAATTATTGAAAGGATTAAGATTTTTTAATAGAAGTAATTTACTAATCTGTTTAACTTTCTGGAGCCAGTTGATATAAAAAAATTTTTTTCCCCCTGGAATACCCCTTTAACAGTCCATAAAAATGTTGACGTTTCGTCCTTCTCGGTCCTTCCTCAGAAATTATACAGGACTGGTGCGGAGGTGTAGAAAAAGAAGAGCGGCCACATGCTGTCATAAGGAGGACCTCCTTATCACGGCATCTGTCCGCTCTTCTTTATCTACACCTCTGCGCACCAGTCCTGTATAATTTCTGAGGAAGGTCCGGGAAGGACCGAAACGTCAAAATATTTAAAGGGGTACTCCGGTGGAAAACCTTTTTTTGTTTTAAATCAACTGGTGCCAGAAAGTTAAACAGATTTGTAAATGACTTCTATTAAAAAATATTAATCCTTCCAGTACCTTTTAGCAGCTGTATGTTACAGAGGAAATTCTTTTCTCTTTGAATTTCTTTTTTGTCTTGTCCACAGTGCTCTCTGCTGTCACCTCTGTCCTTGTCAGGAACTGTCCAGAGCATCATAGGTTTGCAATGGGGATTTTCTCCTGCTCTGGACAGTTCCTGATACGGACAGAGGTGTCAGCAGAGAGCACTGTGGACAAGACAAAAAAAGAAATTCAAAAAGAAAAGAATTTCCTCTGTAGCATACAGCTGCTAAAAAGTACTGGAAGGGTAAAGATTATTTTAATAGAAGTCTTTTACAAATCTGTTGGTTTAAAAAAAAAAAAAAAAATTATATTATATATATATATATATATATATATATATATACATATATATATACACACATATATATATATATACACATATATATATATATATATATACATATATATATTTTTTTTATTTTTTATTATTAATAATAATAATAATAATAAAGTTTTTCCACCGGAGTACCCCTTTAAGAAATGTTAAAGGGGTACTCCGGTGAAAACCTTTTTTCTTTTAAATCAACTGGTGGCAGAAAGTTAAACATATTTGTAAATTACTTCTATTGCAAAAACTTAATCCTTCCAGTACTTATTAGCTGCTGAATGCTACAGAGGAAATTCCTTTCTTTTTGGAACACTGATGACATCACGAGCACAGTGCTCTCTGCTGACATCTATGTCCATTTTGGCAACCATGCATAGCAGATGCATGCTAAGGGTGGCATGGTGGCTCAGTGGTTAGCACTGCTGCCTTGCAGTACTGGGGACTTGGGTTCAAATCCCACTAAGGACAACAATAAATAAAGAGTTATTATTATTATAACGTCAGCAGAGAGCACTGTGTTCGTGATGTCATCAGTGAGCATTCCAAAAAGAAAAGAATTTCCTCTGTAGTATTCAGCAGCTAATAAGTACAGAAAGGATTAAGATTTAATAGAAGTAATTTACAAATATGTTTAACTTTCTGCCACCAGTTGATTTAAAAGAAAAAAGGTTTTCACTGGAGTACCCCTTTAAATAAAACCCACTGCATCATACTCTGAGTGCCGTTTATTTCATAAGTACTAAGTGGATTGGGATTCCTACTTGTTCACCTAAAGAGGGAATGCCATAGTGTTTGTTCGTTTCTTCTGTATTTCTAAAGCGATCAAACAAGACAAAACAACTACAACCAGTAGAGCCATATTGAGGCATACTACTACATATACATCAGGAAAACACAGGCCACAGCAGTGTCATTCACACCAATGCCTCCCGGGCACAATCAATACTCTGAGCAATCCTTCCTGGATGTCATGGACGGTTCTCAGATGACACAATCCTAAAATATCGATTAAAGATAATAGTAATGGATGCCAAACAATGACACTCTGCAGCAAATATGCACAGTCTATACAGGTAGATCCACTTTTAAAGTATCCTTGTCTTTAAAAAAAAAAAAAAAAAAAAAATTTTTTTTTACACGTCACAGAGATGTCAAAAAGTTTTGTTCGGTCAGTGTCTTAGTGCTGAGACCCCCACTGGAGAAAGCTCCTCCCTCCTCGGCTCACAGCCATCTTTATCCTGAAGCCCCATTATAAAAGTCTATGGGGTCGTCCAGAGAAGCTGGAGAGAGATATGAGGGAGTGAAGAGCCCTGCAGCAAACTTCTCCTCCCCTTGTCCTCCTGATCGGTGGGGGTCTCAACACATAGAACCTAATCGCTCAAACCTTTGACATTTCTTACTAATGCTTTAAAGGAGTACTCCGTTCCTTAGACATCTTATCACTTAGCCAAAGGATAGGGGATAAGATGTCTGATCCTGGGGGGTCCAGCCGCTGGGAACCCCACGATCTCCGGCCCAGCACCCCAGTAGTCTGCTGCACAGAGTGAATTCTGTTCTGTGCCAGATAACGAGCAACCACAGCCGCCACACCCCTTCCATAGACATTAATGGAGAGGGGGGCGTGACGACCACGGCAATCCAGAGCCTAGCACAGCCGGCGTTCTGAACATCCGGAGATCGCAGCGGGTGCCATCGTCTGGACCCCCCACGATCAGACATCTTATCCCCTATTCTTTAGATGTCTAGGGTGGAGTACCCCTTTAAGAGGAGGAACGTTATTAATGTAGTATTTATTATTTTAACGCACTTATGTTGTGTGGTTCCAATGCCAACTATCTTGGGGAGTTGAACACAAAATTATCAACTTGTTAAAAAGTCAAATACCATAAATGTGCCTACAAAACTCCATTTAAACCTCTTTGTTTACATTAAAGCCACACCCCTTTTGTTGGAAGACATGCTTAAAGGGGTACTCCAGTGGAATATATATTTTTTTATTTATTTTTTATTAACTGGTGTCAGAAAGGTAAACAGATTTGTAAATTACTTCTATTAAAAAAATCTTTGCCCTTTCAGTACTTTTAAGCAGCTGTATGCTACAGAGGAAATTATTTTCTTTTTGAATTTCTTTTCTGTCTGACCACAGTGCTCTCTGCTGACACCTCTGTCTGTGTCAGGAACTGTCCAGAGCAGCATAGGTACTGGAAGGGTAAAGATTTTTTAATAGAAGTCATTTACAAATCTATACAAGAGAGACTCGGCACCACCTGCTGAATAGCACTGAAGGGATAGGATCTGTACTCGGTATACTGTGTCTTCCCTTGCAACTGCTGGCGGGATTTCAGCGGTGCTCTACATGTGCAGCAAAGTCCATTCAAAACATGAGCATAGAAGGTATAGAGAAACGGAGCAACTCCCCACACCGACCCAGATATTCTTTGCAGGTGAAACTTTATTCCAGGATGATCACCACGGGAGACAAGCAGGGGGGAGTAGATGAGGACGCGGGGGTATCCTCTCGGTTTATTCCATGATGATCACCACTGGAGACAAGCAGGGGGGAGTAGACGAGGACGCGGGGGTATCCTCTCGGTTTATTCCAGGATGATCACCACGGGAGACAAGCAGGGTGGAGTAGACGAGGACGCGGGGGTATCCTCTCGGTTTATTCCAGGATGATCACCACGGGAGACAAGCAGGGTGGAGTAGACGAGGACGCGGGGGTACCCCCGCGTCCTCGTCTACTCCCCCCCTGCTGTCTCCCGTGGTGATCATCCTGGAATAAAGTTTCACCTGCAAAGAATATCTGGGTCGGTGTGGGGAGTTGCTCCGTTTCTCTATACCTTCTATGCTTATGTCATTTACAAATCTGTTTAACTTTCTGGCACCAGTTGATTTAAAAAAAAAAAAAAAAAAAATCCACCGGAGTACCCCTTAATACGGTATATAAAATATATTATATATATATATATATATATATATATATATATATATATATATATATATATATATATATATATATACACACACACACACACACACACACACATATACACATACACCTGGGTGAATGGACTTAGTTAGATTAGTTACATAGGATGAAGATCTCTCATCCTCTGTAAAAGCCCTTTCCAACATGTACGCCCGTATACGCCAAGGTGCCCACAGAGTTTTCATTAGCCAAATGTATGCCAATAGATCTGGATCCAGGAGTATGCGCTGTGCCAGTACGTGAGCCCAGCCTTGGCTCCATCATATGGAGGTGACATCATGAACCATTAAAGTCTTTGTTACAAACGTGTCTCGATATTTGTTTGCCTGATGCCGTTCTGTGTTCTAGCAGAGCCTGGCACGGTGACTACGTACATCACATCTGTCCCTACTGAATAGGAGTGGGAGCCTGCAGGAGCCATATATTTATAGCCTGGTAAAGGTTGTGTGCGGCTGGAGAGGAGATTACTACAATACCATTTGGGGAGAGGAATAATCGATGGTCTAGAAAGGTCATTGACTCTTCAGCGATTAATAGGACCGGAATCTCAGCGGAGGAATCCTACCCGCTATTCATTAATCCTCCCAGAGATTTATCTCAGGCTTTTAATGTGAGCACTGAGGGATTGTGGGATTGTTAAAGGGAAAGAACACATCTTATCCTACCAGAAAAAAAAAAAAAGGTACCGGCATCCTCTTTAAGAGGCAGACGAGATGGTCACACCGACGAGATACAGAAAATACTTTACTGGTTTAGGCCCCTTTCACATTACAGGTATCAGCCTGTAAAAAACCTCCGTTATTACTCTCGGCCAAGAAATCATGAAAACGGCCGTCAAAAAAAAAAAAAAAAAAAACATTCACGTCAATAGGATTTGTTTTGAACATCCTTTTGCATCAGGCATGTCCATTTTTTTTTTACAAATGTCAGTTATTTTTGCCGGCACTAAAGACGGTGCATGCACACATTTTTGGACTGGCAAAAAATAAAAAAATAAAAAAAAAATGGTGAAAAAAACGGACGTTAAAATTTAACATTGAAGTCTATGGGAACTGGATGTTCCAAAAATAAACACGTTATCAGTTATTGTCAGGTTTTTTAACCTCCGTTTTTTGCACCAACCTTGCCCAATACAGCTTTACAAAATAAGGGTTAAAAACCTGATTAAAAAAAAAAAAAAAAAAAAACGGATGTAACTAATAACTAGAGATGAGCGAACTTACAGTGAATTCGATTAATCACGAACTTCTCGGCTCGGCAGTTGATGACTTTTCCTGCGTAAATTAGTTCAGCCTTCAGGTGCTCCGGTGGGCTGGAAAAGGTGGATACATTCTTAGGAAAGCGTCTCCTAGGAATGTATCCACCTTTTCCAGCCCACCGGAGCACCGGAAAGCTGAACTAATTTATGCAGGAAAAGCCATCAACTGCCGAGCCGAGAAGTTCGTGACGTATCGAATTTACTGTAAGTTCGCTCATCTCTAGTAATAACAGATGAACCAACATCAGGGTTTTTTAAATTTTTTTAAAGGAAAAAAAACATTAAAAATAATGGATGATGGTCATCAGTTATCATCCATTATTACCACTTATTGCATCAGGTTTTTTTTTTTTTTTATCCGTTATTGTAAAATAACGGCAGTAAAAAAGCAGGATGATACCTGTAGTGTGAATGGGGCCTTACTATGTATAAATCCTCACAGATTTGAGACTGGCATAAGCTTGATCCAAAATGTATAGACACCACATGGTATGCTTTATGTCAGTGTTTCCCGACCAGGGTGCCTCCAGCTGTTGCAAAACTACAACTCCCAGCATGCCCGGACAGCCTTCGGCTGTCCGGGCATGCTGGGAGTTGTAGTTTTGCAACAGCTGGAAGCACCCTGGTTGGGAAACAACGCCTTAAAGAATGTCCTGAATACAAGTTAAAAGGGTAAAAGGGTACTCCGGTGGAAAACTTTTTTTGCCAGAAAGTTAAAGGACAACTGCAGCACAATATACACTTATCCCCTATCTACAAGATAGGGGATAAGTGTTTGATCGCGGGGGGGTCCGACCGCTCGGACCCCCCTCGATCTCCCTAACAGGGCGCTGCCATTAGCGCTCATAGTGAGCGCTAAGGCGCATAGCGTTGACCTAAAGGTCGACGGTGACGCCCCGTCTCCTCCCTGTCCCAATACAGTTCTATGGGGGAGACGGGGAGGCAGGAACACTGCCTCCCCGCCTCTCCCATAGAGATGTATGGAGGAGGCGTGCCGGCCGCAACGTCATGCTGCGGCTGGCACGCCCCCTGCACGGGAGAGCCGCGGCCCCGTACAGGAGATCACAGGGGGTCCCAGCGGTCGGACCCCCCGCGATCAAACACTTATCCCCTATCCTGTGGATAGGGGATCAGTGTTAATTACGCTGCAGATGTCCTTTAAACAGATTTGTAAATTACTTCTATTAAAAAAATCTTAATCCTTCCAGTACTTATTAGCTGCTGAATACTACAGAGCGTGTAACGCGAAACGTCGCTCTGTACACTGTGCTCGTTTGTTATCGCACCCATCCTCGTTGAATAAAGACGTCGTGGATTTAAGTGAGTTGCCGTCCATTCTATTCCTGCTGGTTGGACAAACGTAAAGTCTATTACTGAACTAAAACTTAGTTGACAGTCGGTCCGCGGCGTAACATTACAGTCACCATGGTAAGGACTCCTATGGGAGGTATAAGTGCAGCTTTCCCAGAAAGTGATATCCCTGAAGAGCTGTTTACATGAAATGATTGTCCATATCCCTATTCAACCATCCCCATGTAAATATACAGCCTTCACACCTTCAAAGAGCATGGCGCAGGAGGGGATAGATATATTTGTGTTCCTTGTGGATCAGGGGAAACCTATGAATCGCAACCCGCTTATGGTTCCAGAGCATCCAAAATAAAAATTAAGCAACTTCACCAATCATCTTCATTACAAAATTATAAATGCTTTGGACTCCACTGGAAAACATTTTTTTTAATCAACTGGTGCCAGAAAATTAAACAGATTTGTAATTACTTCTATTAAATAAAAATCTTAAAGGAGTATTCCAGGCAAAAACTTTTATTTTTTTAAATATATATATCAACTGGCTCCGGAAAGTAAAACAGATTTATAAATTACTTCTATTAAAAAATCTTAATCCTTCCAATAGTTATTAGCTTCTGAAGTTTTCTGTCTAACTGCTCAATGATGATGTCACGTCCCGGGAGCTGTGCATGATGGGAGAATATCCCCATAGGAACTGCACAGCTCCCGGGACGTGAGTCATCAGAAAGCAGTTAGACAGAAAACAGCAACTCAACTTCAGAAGCTAATAACTATTGGAAGGATTAAGATTTTTTTAATAGAAGTAATTTATAAATCTGTTTAACTTTCTGGAGCCAGTTGATATATATATATATATATATATATATATATATATATATATATATATATATATATATATATAAAAAAGTTTTTGCCTGGAATACCCCTTTAATCCTTCCAGTACTTCTCAGCTGCTGTATGATCCACAGGAAGTTCCTTTCTTTTTGAATTTCCTTTCTGTCTGACCACAGTGCTCTCTGCTGACACTGCTGTCCATTTTAGGAACTGTCCAGAGCAGGAGCAAATCCCCATAGGAAACCTATCCTGCTCTGGAGAGTTCCTAAAATGGACAGAGGTGTGAGCAGAGAGCACTGTGGTCAGGCAGAAAGGAAATTCAAAAAGAAAAGAAATTCCTGTATATCATGACAGCAGCTGATAAGTAATGGAAGGATTAAACATTTTTAATAGAAGTAATTTACAAATCTGTTTAACTTTCTGGCACCAGTTGATTTAAAAATAAATAAATAAAAAGTTCTCCAGTAGAGTACCTCTTTAAGACCTGTACTGAGGAAAAGTTGACTAGCCGCCCATAGCAACCATAGCCTTTTTAAAAATGAAAGAAGCAATATGATTGGTTGCAATGGGCAGCTGGTCAACTATTCTGCATGAATTTTGATGAATCTCCCCTTTTGAGTTTACAGCTCCTATGCAGACCTGTATGGTTTCCATGGTACCAGACTACAAATAAACCATGTAGTCTGGTCCTAGGTTTATTTTCCATTTGTCCCATAGTTCTACCTGGCCTTTTGATGTTAAAGTTTTCCATCTCAATGAAAAAATAAACCCTGGGACAGATTTTTTACTCTGTAACTTACTGAACTTTGGTGTAAATTGGATCAAATTTGTCACATTTTGGCGCAGCGTGAAGCATCCTCATCTCAGGGTGGGTTCACATCTTATTCATTTCCGTTAGAGAATCTGAGAAACAGAAGTGAAAATGAAGGTAACGGATCCCATTCAGGTCTATGGGCTTTATTTTAAATGGGCACTGCCATGACATCAAAAAATTGATATGTATTAGTACTTAATTACTACAACATATCTCTAATATACTTTAATTAAAAAAAGTGATTTTTAAAACAGTTTAAAATCACTTCTAAATTAGGCCACTAGGGGTCGCCCTCCTAGTGGCCGAATGCATTGGGCAGTGACGTCACTAATGAATTTCGACTCGTTGAAGCCTGGCAACGAGTCGGAATTCATTCACTGCAGTGCTCACTCCCGTCTGTCAATCAGACAGGCGGGAGCAAGCGCTTTGAATGAAGAGGACGCGCGCAGGCTCCCTGGCAGGCCCCGGCGACAGGTAAGATTATCTATGTTGTGTCTGTTACTGAATGTTTTTGCGGGGAAGGGGGGGTAGTGGGTTGTGCGGCGCAGCGGGGCCAGGGGGGTTGCGGGCTGCGCGGTGGGAGCAGGATGGGCCATCACGGTGTGCCTCCAGTTGTTTCCCCACTACAACTCCCAGCATGACCTGACAGCCAGTAGATGTCAGGGCATGCTGGGAGTTGTAGTGGTGAAACAGCTGGAGACACCCTGTTAGGAGAACTAAGGGCGGAAGTTGGCCCCCAGCAGGCATCAGTGACGTGGTGCCTGCTGGGGAAGTCTGCCTGGTAGTGAGCACACTACCAGGCAAACTAAATGCCATTTTTAAAATAGTAAAAAAAAATAAAAATAAAGGCAGGGAGGGTGTTAGGGATAGAAGGGCAATAGGCAGGGACAGAAAAAAAAAAAAAAAAAAAAAAACATGATGGTGGGAGCTACCCTCTAAATCTCAGTTCGGTTGAATTTTTCGTAATTTTTACTAAAAAATAGTGGACACCAACTCTCTTTTCCCTGTCATATATAACGGACATTATAATGTACGTTCGTAATTTAACATTAAAGTCTATGGTGGTGGGAGTAATCTCCGTTATTTTTACATCCGTTATTGCTACTCAGCATGCTCAGAATAATAATAATAAAAAAAAAAAAAAGTTTAGTTAAAAAAATAACTGACACTAAGAAATAAACTGATGTTTTAGGTCCGCTATTTTACATATAATTTTAACCTCTATTATGTGACAAATACCGACATTTCATAATGGATGAAACATATTTGCAATGTGTTTTACACACACGCTTTGTGCCTCATTCGACAAAAGGGGGGGTGCGCCAGACTGAGGAGGGGTACGGCTCAACAAGCAACCCACTCCCTCAAGATGCCCCCGAATGTGTCAAAACTTAGTTGTACATTTTTTAAAAGGGGTAAAAGATCCTAATTTACCTTCCCTCATTGATGGCCCTCTGTGTCCCTGCAGCTGCTGCGTTCAGACTGTTACTTCCCATTACATGTTTTATAGAGTAGGTCGGCAGACGTTCAGAGAACACAAAGCCCAAAGCCATACTGCCATATTACTTAGACAAACACACGGAGCGCTCCCTGTGAGGAATTGTAGGCATAACAGGGTGGGCAGAAGACTGGTAAAGTGCTCGCTTACCTGGTGGTGTTGTGCTGAGGAGGCACAACACTCTAGAAGCGCGTGTAAGGAAAGATTCGGCTGCAGCTCTTCCCTCGCTGCCTCGCAAACGTGAAAACAATGGAGGGTGGAGGATCAAACAGGAGCTGGAGATCGCGCTGTCAAAGGAGGCAGGTAAGTCCAGATGTGTGAACAACAGGTTACTTTATTAATCTACAGAACACAACGCGTTTCAAGACCAATCCGGTCTTATCGCCTGATGAAAAGACCGGATTGGTTTTGAAACCTGTCTTGCGTGCTGTACATTAATAAAAGGAACCTGTTGTTCACACATCTGGACTTACCTGCCTCCTTCGACAGCGTGATCTCCATCTTCCATCTTCCTATTTGATCCTCCGCCCTCCATATTACTTAGATGAAACTCGCCCTCCAATTTTGGTAAAAATCAGATGATAATCTCATGTTTGTGGCCCCTGTGTTCAGGGCGGGAACGGATCGAGCATGGTTAGCACCATTGCCTTGCTGTTCTGGGGTCCTAGATTCGAATCCAACCAAGGACAACATCTGCAAGGAGTTTGTATGTTTTCCCTATGGGTTTCCTCCAGGTCCACCCGTTTTCCCCCCCTCTCCAAATACATACTGATAGGCGGATTTAGATTGTGAGCCCCAAAGTGGATGAAGAATATGCTGCCACTATATTAATAAAGTACAATATTAATATACTGCAATAATAATAATATTGTTATTAATATTATTAATAACAATATTGATAACAATATGAATAACAATTATTATTAATAATGTTACTAATTAATATAACAATATTATTATTATTATTATTATTATTATTATTAATAATAATAATAATAATAATATTATAAGGATTTCACCATATCCAATACTTTATTACTGCAAGAGAAATCTGATTCCAGGAGGTGTCTGGCAGCTATATATGAAATTAAATAAACATGTACAATCGGCTGTGCCAGGCATACGTATTCATAGTGGAGTCAGGAGAAAAAAATGTATGATTGAATAAGCATCTAGAGGAGTGGTCTCCAAACTGCAACTCTCCAGATGGTGCAAAACTACAACTCCCAGCATGGCCGGACAGCCAACGGCTGTCCGGGCATGCTGGGAGTTGTAGTTTTGCAACATCCGGAGGGTCACAGTTTAGCGACCACTTATCTGTATATGGCTGTCTTGTGTATATGGCTGCCTTGGTATTCTATGAATATCTCAGAAAATTAAAAAGGATGATTTTTGTGTGTAAATATTACTGAATGATTTAAAAGAAAAATTTAAAATCTGTTTCTGACCTCCAAAATATAAATATATATATATATAAAAAAATAAAAAAAATTTGAAATAAAATATATATATATCTATATATATCTATATCTATATCTCTATATCTCTATATATATCTATATATCTATATCTCTATATATATCTATATATCTATATCTTTTTTTTTTTTTAAACTATATATATATCCTGTAAAATGGCTGCAGATATAGGGAACAGTTTAGCAAAATACTTTTCTAAGGTGCGATCCAATCAAATAACATTATTTCACATTTATGTGTATATTTGGCAACGACTTCACCTATCCGCCCCCCTCCCCGCCCCCAAAAGGCTCTGGGCAAAAAATAAGAATGGTATAATGAAATGGACGGGAGGCGCTGTATAAACATTCTCCCCCCCTTACACTAATGGAAAAATAAGCAAACACAACAGGAGCTGTGGACATTGTGAATGAGGCTCAGCATGAGGGGATTAGGCGCAGAGCCCGGCTTGTGTCCGTGCGGATCAGGGTTTTCAGTGCTCGCAAAAAAAAAAAAAAAAAAAAAATGGGTCAAAACGACCCCACCGGATTTATTAGAGCAGAAACACAAAGCACGAGAGGGCTCGCAGGTTCTTTACGTCTCCTTGTTGCTACGGCACAACGTACATATGACTTCCAGTGAGCACACAACCCCCGCCGCCCAATCCGTTTACTGCACTGTAGATAGGCCGGGCGTATGCCACATCTTCATTTATAACAGAAGAAAACTAATCCGGAGGGAAGCAAGAGGAAGAGTTACACCCCCTCCGCTGTCAGACAGACGTGATGGTGTCCAGGAGAAATCCTAAGTGCTGTCACCAGAGACGGAACGATGAGCGAGGACTGAGAGAAAGCAACAATCATCAGGACAAAGATGGACCGCTTCAGTCTAGGGCAGGGTTTCCCAACCAGGGTGCCTCCAGCTGTTGCAGGTCTACAACTCCCAGCATGCCCGGACAGCCGTTGGCTAAGGGTCTATTCACACGTACAGTATTCTGCGCAGATTTGATGCGCAGGATTTCAAGCTGTGTTCAGTCATTTAATTTACATTGAAATCTGCAGAAAATCCTGCGCATCAAATCTGCACAGAATACTGTACGTGTGAATAGACCCTAAGAGTTCTCCAGGAATAGAAAAAATTTGCTAATTTCTTCCAAAAACAGCACCACACCTGTCCGCAGTTTGTGTGTGGTATTACAACTTGGCTCCATTCACTTCAATGCAACTGAGCTGTAATATTACACAATCTAAGGACAGATGTGGCGTTGTTTTTTTGTTTGTTGTTTTTTTTTTGGAAGAAATCAGCTCTGTTTTTAAAAGGGAAACCCTTTTAAGTGATCAGGAAAACAGTGAAGAACCTTGTATTACCGGTACAGCAATTGTAGAATGAGAATGTGCAACATCATGCGAGCACCGCAGCCTCTTCAAACCACTGATCATGGGGGTGCTAGGAGTCGGACCCCCACCGAAAGGCAGGAAAACTCCTTTAAAGAGTGGAGACTCATTTATTAAATTATATACTATGTACAGCTCTTCACAAAAGGTATTGAAAGAGCTTTATTAGTCAGTCATCATTACAAGTCATACAATAAATTACAATCACACAAAGAATGACAGTACAATACACAGCACAGGTTCACCGTACCACATGCTGCACTAACATTCCACTCCATCACTCTATATCGAAGAAACACAGTCGAAAAACAACACATTACCGTCTGATTGGGGAAGGGCATGAGATCAATGGGGGTAGGGCGGATCACAGGGTTAAAACTTCTGGGAAAACGTATGGGGAGGTAGGGTAAGCAGAGGGGCGGTAATCCTCTTCTTCATCGACATCTGGACAGTCCAAGATGGAGTAACTCTAAGTCGGCTGTGAACCAGCCTGCGGCAGTCCTGGACGGACATTTCCTCCCTGTTGTAGATGAGGCGGTTCCTGGCCAGCCATATTGCATCCTTAAAACAGTTCATAACGGCGCCAGGCCTCCTGGAAGGCCCACGCATCATGAACCCCAGGAAAGAGTTTGTACAGCACCGAATGCTACGATAGGTTGTTCCTGGTTCAGTTCACGTCCCAGGGCGTTCAATAGGCCCTGCACAAAGGGGCACTGCCAAGTACAGCGCTTCACAAAATAGAGAAATGGAGAACATATATTCTGACTGTGTAAGGTACAGACTAGGAGCTCGGGATGGGATCAGATCCAGTCTTTGCAAGATCAAGGAAGCCAGTTTCAAAGAAAGCTTCACGAAACTGAAAAGTGTTACAAGACTGGAATGTCAGGAGTGGAGATACCATGAATACCAGACACTTCAAAAATCAAACATAGACGGGGAGGAGGTTACTATCAGGTGATGGGTCACATGACCTCTTCTAGACAATGTTTATGAATTGCTGAAAAATCCCTTTACACATCTTATTTCATAATTTAATGGAGCATTTTCCAACCATGGTGCCTCCAGCTGTTGCAAAACTACAACTCTCAGCTAAGAGTTGTAGTTTTGCAACAACTGGGGACATCACGGTTGGAAAAACCTGTATATTTTGCAAGACTTAGGCTGCTTAAAGGGGTACTCCGGCCCTAAGACATCTTAACCCCTATCCAAAGGATAGGCGATAAGATGTCTGACCGCGGGGGTCCTGCCGCTGGGGACAACCGCAATCTACCGTGGTGCCAGCTCACAAACTGCCGGGTGTCTACCACAGGGCTGGAGTGTCGTGCCGTCACGCCCCCTCCCATAGACTTGCATAGCGGGGGCGGGGCATGATGTCACATGGGGCGGAGTCGAGAAGACACGATACTCCAGCCCCATGGTCGGCACCCGGCAGTTTGTGAGCTGGCACCACGGTGTGCAGCTCAAAGAGGTGAGTGCCGAATGCAAGATTGCGGGGGTCCCCAGCAGCGCGACCCCTGCAGTCAGACATCTCATCCCCTATCCTTTGGACAGGGGATAAGATGTCTTAGGGCCAGAGTAACAGATCTGAACATGGCCTACGTATGATGGCATACCAGCAGAACCATAATAAACGGGTATTCCAGGAAAAACTTGTTTTTATATATCAACTGGCTCCAGAAAGTTAAAAAGATTTGTAAATTACTTCTATTAAAAAAATCTTAATCCTTCCAATAATTATCAGCTACTGAAGTTGAGTTGTTCTTTTCTGTCTGGCAACAGCTGACATCTCTGCTCGTCTCAGGAACTGCACAGAGCAGAATAGGTTTGCTATGGGGATTTGCTTCTACTCCGGACAGTTCCCGAGACACGTGTCATCAGAGAGCACTTAGACAGAAAAGAACAACTCAACTTCAGCAGCTCATAAGTACTGAAAGGGTGAAGATTTTTTAATAGAAGCAATTTTACAAATCTGTTTAAGACACATACCACAGCGGAAAAATTTAAACGGACTGAATGTAGTCTAACTAGGGACTATGTTTGGTCCATTGAAATCAAGGTACAAGGCATGAGTACACCACAGTGCAGATGTTTCTACAAACTTTCTTATCAGATGTAAGAGGAATTATTGGCTTTGAAGGGTATTGTTCACACGGTGGTATGTCCGTACGGAACTCCGCGCGAACATTTTGCTTCAAGATGTTTCTATGAGACTGCGCATTTTAGAGCGGTCCTAGCGCCAGCCAGGCGGAATGTTTTCCTGGGTTTTCCTACCGGACATTCCGCACATTATACTACTGTGTGAACATGACCTAATGGCATCAAAAAGGAACTTCTATCTCTCAATTTTGCTGGCAAAGTTTTGTTAGGCTGGGTTCACACCACATTTTTGAAATACAGTTCCGTATACGTTTTCAATGTGAAAACCGTATGGAACGTATTGAAAACCGTATGCATGGACTCTCCATTGAAAAAAACGAATGCCAAAAGATGCATCAGGTTGTATCCGTTTTGCTTCTTGTACGGTTTTGTTTTGTTTTTTTCCCGTTCCCAAATCCGTAGATTACCACGGTTTTTGGCCTGGGTAAGAAAAACGTATTAAACCGTATAGGTTTTAACATGGGAGTCAATAGGAACTGTATGCGTGTACGTTTCCATCCGGTTTTCACCATACAGTTTTTAACCTTGCACAGTTTTTTTTCTTGGAATTTCAATCAAACAAGTGAAACTTTATTCATAATGGAGTGAAAAAATGGATGCAACCAGACATCATTTTTCAACCCGTATACGGTGTTCAACTGTATACGGGTTAAAATTTGTACACGTTTCGATACAGTTTAGTCCGGTTTTGAGGAATCAATTTTTCATCAAAAACGTGGTGTGAATGCACCCTTAAAGAAAATGCAATTTTTTTCATTAGAGGATAGAAAGAGACATTTTTGGCTGTGACGCATAATAGAAAAAAATAAAAATAAAAATGGATTCTAAAAATACAACCCCCACACTTTGCCAACTAAGGAAGAGAAAGCTTTCAGCGTACCGTCCTAACAAGCCTGGTGCTGGAGGCTTTCCTCCCATAAGTGCTGTTGTAAGCATTTGTTAGCATTGAAGCGTTCGCTAACTGAGAATTAGACTAATAAAAAGATCCGGGATGAGCTGCGATGACAAGAAATCCCTATAAGTTATTAAAAGTCGACGGCTGGATTCAATGCAGGATTAAAAGGGGACTGTTCCGAGAAAAAAATAATAATAATAATAAAAAATATATATAATAAAATAAAAAACATGTCGAGTTCAGATAAAACCACCACTGATCCCAAAAAACTTAAGTAAAAAATAAACATAATTATTATTAATAAATAAAAAAATAAAAATAGATAAACACATGCTACATTTCTTCAAACATTCAGTGAAGTAAGTTGCTCTGATAAATAAATATGGCATGGTTTTGGTCCGTCCTAAAGTCAGGGGATGAACTGTTTACCTAATACGAGTAGATTGTTGCTAAACTTTGCACCATTAAATGTGTTAGAATCAGATTGGGGGTCCATTAGGGGTGTGAATCGCCAAGAATTTGGCGATACGAATCGTGATACCAGTGTGGCGATTCGATATATTGCGATACCGTCTAGGTGACAATACATCGCGATATATCCCGATTCTGTCTAAAAAAACAATGTCTTTAACACTTTTATTAAAACTTTATTTTTATTTTATTTATTTTTTTATACACTTTATTAGACTTTTAGGAGGAATCATTAGATTCCTCAGACAGATGAATAGAGTTCTACTGAACTCCATTGATCTGCGATCCATTTATAGATCCTGGCTGGACCAGGCTCTATCAATGACAGAGCCACGGGACAGCAGGAAGCAGAGGTAAGTCCTCCGGCTACTTCCACAGTAGATCGCCCGCCCGCGATCGTGCTGCGGGGGGCGATCCACCCCACTAGCCCTCCAGGGAGCATTCACAGATCCCTTTAGACGCCGCTGTCAGCTTTGACAGCGGCGATCTAAAGGGTTAATAGCCAGCCGCAGAGATCGCCGCATGCTGGCTATTAGCGGCGGCCCCCGGCTACTGAGAACAGCCGGGGGCTGCAGAGTATGGAGCGGGCAGGAGTCAGGAGCCCGCTCCATACACACTGCAGAGCACCGCATGCTGGATATTAGCATCAGCTGGGGGCCGCAGAGTACAGAGCGGGCACAAGTCGGAGCCCACTCCATACACCCAGAGCCACGCCGCGTCAGATCCGGTATGCCAGGCTCCACAAATGTGGAATTTGTATCTCCTGATGCCCGGGACACGCTGTTCGGGGCGTCAGGAGATACAAATTCCACATCCCTGAAAGGATCGATTCAAAAATATTTTGAATCGATTCAGTATCGCCAAAAATGAAAAATCGCGATAATCGAGCGAATCGATTTTTTCTTACATCCCTAGGGTCCATAACCCAGTACCCCCCCCCCCCCCCACCGATCAGCTGTTTGTTAGTGACGTGCCTGCATAGACACTGCATGGACAGCGCTGTACGCTGTGTAGTGGCCGTACTGGGGTATTGCAGCTCAACTCCCACGGAAATAAATAGGAGCTGAGCTACAGCAACCCAGTATGGCCACTAGACGCAGGGATGTGGAAATCCTATCGCCCGACACAAGTAGTTTTGAGCGCCGAGCAGGTGAATTGTTCATAGATTTAGCCCTGTATCGGGCGAGCAGGGACAGACCGACTTTCCCCTTATTTTTCTCTAATGCCGGTGTGAAGCGCAAGAGCCGATGCAAGTCCGCACCTCACACGGGCGCTGAGGGTGTATGTAGGGGGCGGCGTCCCCCAGCTGACCGCAGAGCCCGAGGTCGCACCTTTGCATGACATAATTAAGCCACGCCCCCTTATCTCCCCTCCCAGAGGATGGAGGACGCAGCTCAGAAGACACAGCAGGGTGAGAGAGAGGACGTAGACAGCTCCATCCCCAGCACACAGCTCCATCCCTCCCCTTCCCCCTGCTCTGTCTCCACAGAACCTAATCAACCACGGGGAGGTTGCTTGTTTGCACGGGGAAAACACAGAGCAGGGTGGGAGGGGGAGGACGGAAATCTCACCTCCCACCGGCGGTGACTACAGCTCTGATGTCCACTCATGGCCGGCTCAGGTGAGGAGGCCGAGAATGCAGGTGACGGCAGGAAGGGTGGTTGTATATGTAGGGTGAAAGTGTATGAGTGATGTGTGTATGTAATGTATGATGGGGGGCAGCGGTGGGTGTATGTATGATGTGTGCATATGCATGGTGTATATGTATGGTGTGAGTGTATGTGTGTATGATGTATCTGTGATGTGTGTATGTAATGTATGATGGGGGCAGCGGTGGGTGTATGTATGATGTGTGCATATGCATGGTGTGAGTGTATGTGTGTATGATGTATCTGTGATGTGTGTGTGTATGTAATGTATGATGGGGGGGGGGCAGTGGCGGAGGTGTGTGTATGTATGATATGGGGGCAGTGGCCGGTGTATGTATGATATGTGTATGCATGCATGCATGTTTTGTATAGGGGCGGACTGACACGTCGGGCATTTGGGCAGTGCCCAAGGGCCCGTGTCCTGTGTGGGGGGGGGGGGGGTTGGCTTCTGGCTACCCGCACTAAATTGGCACCCCCAGAATCCCACCCCTTCATACTCGCCCGCCAACCAAGAGCCCCACGGATGCACACAAACACGCCCGAACCAAAACTACAACTTCCAGCATGTTGCACCATAACCTAAACTGTAGAACTATAAAGTGTAACATGCTGGGAGTTGTAGTTTTGGTTCGGGTCAGCTGCAGAGCTATAGACTGCATCAGGGCATGCTGGGTGTTGTAGTTACTAACCAATTCCCAGTATTCCTTGACACATCCTATGGCTCTGCAGCTGACAAGAACCAAAACTACAACTCCCAGCATGTTACACAATAACCTTAACTGGACAACTATACAGTGCAACCTGCTGCAACACCCACACAACCATAGGCTGTATCAGGGCATGCTGGGAGTTGTAGTTATCTAGTAACTAAATGCAACTTCCAGCATTTTCTGACACAAAATGCACCATATAAACTGGAGAAGCAGAACCCCCCCCCCCAGTAACACATAAGTCCCTATTGAGACTGAAAAATAGTGATTAAAATATTTTAAAAAGTGCGTATATATGTGAATAAGCCCCTTTCCTAATAAAAGTTTCCAATTTTCTTTAAATAAAAATAATGTACAAAAATAAACATAAGTGGTATCGCTGCATGTGGAAATGTCCAGACTATTAAAATATAATGTTAATTAAACCGTACGGTGAACGGTGTAAATGTAAAAAAATAGTCCAGAATTGTTCATTTTTGGTCACTTCATATTAGAAATTTTTTATAAGGTGATCAAAAAGTTACATGTAGACTTTTCTGGTCTTGTCTCGGGTGTAGAAGGAGCTACAGCTCTCCCGCCGCTAATAGTCTAGCGTGCTGCGATTGCCGTGGCCGCTATTAAACCATTAGATCACCGCTGTCTAAGTGGACACCAGTGTCTAAAGGATCTTATATCCATCCCTGGTGGTCTAGTGGGGTGGATCAGACTATTTTGGTTGAAATTATTTTATTTACCAGGACAAGTGGATTTTCTTGAGGGACAAGTAGATTGTGTTCCGCTTTAGTCCCTTGGACAAGTATTTTTTTTATTTCCACACCCTGTAGACGGCGCTGTCTTTGTATGCAGGTGCCTTGGCACTAAAAAGCAACTGCTTGATAAGGGGGCTGTATGTCTGACCCCACTCTGATATGAATGGTGTATACTGAGGATAGGCATTAGCAATCAATCAATAAAAATAAATTTTTTTTTATATATATATATATATATATATATATATATATATATATAATAATAATGTTTAAATAATAATACTATTAATAACATTATTAATATTAATATTGTTAATATTCATATTATCATTAATCATAATAATCCCATTATTATTATTATTATTATTATTATTATTATTATTATTATTATTATTATTAATAATAATAAAACATGTTGGACCATGCCCTTTCTGATACTTTTGACATCACAATTTTTTTTCTTTTGAAGACCTACAGCAGTGTTTCCTGGCCAGTGTGCCTCCAGCTGTTGCAAAACTACAACTCTCGGCATGCCCGGACAGCCATTGGCTGTCCGGGCATACCGGGAGTTGTAGTTTTGCATCAGCTGGAGGTGCACCGGCCAGGAAACACTGCTCTACAAGTTCAAACATGGCGTGCGCAGTGATTGATAAATTCCCCCTCTATGGGCAAGTAATAAAACGTGATAGTAAAATTCAGTCACTGAATGTATGTATATATATATATATATATATATATATATATATATATATATATATATATATATCTCTGCTAACATGTCCACCAATGAGGAGGCATCAGTAGAATTCCCTGTCTGCACACACACCGGATGTAAACAAGCGGTGCGGTGTACTGCGGCATTCCGCACCGCGACATTTATCAGCTCATCAGTCTCAAAGATACAAAAATGTCATCCGTGCTAATGCAAACCAGCACCGGCAAAAGGTTTTGTGACTCATCCCTCTAGAGGAGCGAAGCGTGAATCACCCGCCTGAATGCGAGCAGAATAATAGGGCTGGTAAATAACGGAAGCATCAAAGAACTGAAGGAATGTTCCGTGCATAGTAACCGGAGGAAAATGCAGCTTTACAGAGAAAAATATGTCATTGTCGGTCATACAGAAAATATACACTGAGCGGTTATCAATGCATCGCGCATGTAGGGAACGAAGAGCGAGCAGACGACATCCGTCACTCCTAGGAATTGCTATGAAGACTGGCCGTGTGGTCGGATGAGGAAAAGGACTCAGAGTCCCTTATGCTTTCTCTCTGTGAAGGTCCAAGAGGTTGGGTTCCAGCAGTCACTCTAAGGCGCTATTTCCTAACCAGTGTGCCTCCAGCTGTTGCGAAACTACAACTCCCAGCATGCCCGGACAGCCTTCGGCTGTCCGGGCATGCTGGGAGTTGTAGTTTCGCAACAGCTGGAGGCACACTGGTTGGGAAACACTGCTCTAAGGCTACGTTCACACGGCAGAATTCCTGTCTAAAATTCCACATTAGAATTCCAAGATTCCACATCAGCAGAGTCCCATTGATTTCAATGGGATTCTGCTGCACTGTTCACATGGCAGAATTTCTGCGGCAGGTATTTCTGCCCTGGAAATCCCAATTCCGGCGTCCGCAAAAAGAATAGACTTGTCTATTCCTTCTGTGGATTTCGCTCGGAAACGCATTGCAGTCTATAAAACATTCTGCGTGCCATGTGAACATGGACTTATAAACTAATATGGAAATTTAAAAAAGGGTACAGTGGTCCCTCAAGTTACAATATTAATTGGTTCCAGGATGACCATTGTATGTTAATTGGTTCTGAAGCCACCAAAATGTCATCCAAAAATAGGAAAAAGTGAGGATTAAAGAAAAATAAAGTAGATAACTAATATAGATAAAGCAAATCCTTACATATAAAAGTAAGAAAGATCTGCTGGGAGCTGTAATCACTGTCTATGTAGAGGACAGGAGCTTCTTCAGGGTCCTGTACAGTACACAGTGGCCTAAAAAATTAACATGGAGCCGCCCTCACCTGGTGTCCAAAGGAGCAGCTAACCCTGGTACAGGTAAAGAGTACAGAACATGTAATACCTCCCTGTACTGTAGGGGGGCGCTACCAGACACCAGTCAGTGCATACACTTCAGTAATACAGGTAAAGAGTAGTACAGAACATGTAATACCTCCCTGTACTGTAGGGGGCGCTACCAGACAGCCAGTCAGTGCATACACTTCAGTAATACAGATAAAGAGTACAGAACATGTAATACATCCCTGTACTATAGGAGGCACTAACAGATACCAGTCAGTGCATACACTTCAGTAATACAGGTAAAGAGTACAGAACATGTAATACATCCCTGTACTATAGGGGGCGCTACCAGACACCAGTCAGGGTTCAGTAATACAGGGGTTTTACCAGTGAATGTCCATTCTGATTGGTCAGTTCTTTCAGCCATTGACACGTTTCGCAGATCTGGACTGTCCGTAGCATTGTATGTTGAGTCTGGTTTCAAGTTACAATGGTCCAAAAAAGACCATTGTATGTTGAAACTATTGTATGTTGAGGCCATTGTAAGTCGAGGGATCAATGTATTTTATAACTTAAATAGTGTTTTCCAAACAGCAGGTCTCCAACTGTTGCAAAACTACAAATCCCAGAATGCCTGGACAGACATATTCCGGTGTCCGCAGAAATAACAGATATGTATATTCTTTCCGCGGAGTCCGCACCGAAATGCCCAGCCAAAGGCTGTCCTGCCATGCTGGGTGTAGTAATTTCCAAACAACTGGAGGCACGCTGTTTGGAAAACATTGAATCTATCCATAGTGATAAGTGCGTGAGCACTAGGGGTTTGACCACCAGGACCCCACTGATCACACGTGCCCCTTGTGCATGGAGCGGCAGTGCATGTGCCTCACCACCACTCCATTTACTGCTATGCTATGGGACCGGAGCTTGAACTAAATATATTTTTTATTATTTTTTATTTATATAGCGCACACGAATTCTGCAGCGCTGTACACTCAAATTGATCCCTATCCCCTCTGAGGCTCACAATCTGAATTTCAGTATGTGTTAGAGGGTGGGAGAGAACCCTAGTAGTACATACTAACTCCTTGCAGATGTTGTCCTTGGCAGGATTTGAACCTAGGACCCCTGTACTGTACGGCAACAGTGCTAAGCACAGTGAATGGAGCAGTGGTCACACAGTTCAGTGCTGCCCCATTCATAAAGAGCACTCAGGATCGAGGGGGTTGCCCCACGTTAAGACCATTACGCATTTGGCACCGATCCTGTGGATAGGGGATAAATGCTTTTAATGGTAGAACCTTTTTAAGATATTAAGATAGTTGATATAATCTTTGTATACAGAAGTAACATATTTTTGCTTTAAATTGAGTGAAAACTCATGTTTAAAAAGGGGTACTCCGGTGGAAATATTTTTTTTTATTCAACCTGAGCCAGAAAGATAAAAACAGATTTGTAAATTAATACAACACAAAGAAGCAAGAAAGGGAGAGAGCACACTAAAGGGTCACTCCACCTGTAATGGGGATACTGCGTAGTATCAGTGGCCCATAATCAGTCTCCTGCGGGGTGCACATACGAAAAGTATGAAGTATCAATATCTATAACAACAAAGGCACGTATGTGCACTCACCGCTCAATGGAGACAGGTCGGCATGGAAGTCCGGTCCACGGAAGGCTGGATCACAGCATCGGTGCAGGTAGATGGGTGCTCGGAGGCAACGCCGGCTGTTTCACACGTGTATGTGTGCTTCTTTCGGCCTCCGAGAAGGCCGGAAGAAGCACACATACACGTGTGAAACAGCGGAGGCCGGAAGAAGCACACATACACGTGTGAAACAGCGGAGGCCGGAAGAAGCACACATACACGTGTGAAACAGCGGAGGCCGGAAGAAGCACACATACACGTGTGAAACAGCGGAGGCCGGAAGAAGCACACATACACGTGTGAAACAGCGGAGGCCGGAAGAAGCACACATACACGTGTGAAACAGCGGAGGCCGGAAGAAGCACACATACACGTGTGAAACAGCGGAGGCCGGAAGAAGCACACATACACGTGTGAAACAGCGGAGGCCGGAAGAAGCACACATACACGTGTGAAACAGCCGGCGTTGCCTCCGAGGGCCCATCTACCTGCACCGATGCTGTGATCCAGCCTTCCGTGGACCGGACTTCCATGCCGACCTGTCTCCATTGAGTGGTGAGTACACATACGTGCCTTTGTTGTTATAGATTTTTAAATGACTTCTATTAAAAAAAATCTTTACCCTTCCAGTACTTTTTAGCAGCTGCATGCTACGGAGGAAATTATTTTCTTTTTGAATTTCTTTTTTGTCTTGTCCACAGTGCTCTCTGCCGACACCTCTGTCCGTGTCAGAAACTGTCCGGAGCAGCATAGGTTTGCCATGGGGATTTTCTCCTACTCATGGACAGAGATGTCAGCAGAGAGCACTGTGGTCAGACAGAAAAAAAATTAAAAAAGAAAAGAACTTCCTCTGTAGCCTACAGCTGCTTAAAAGTACTGGAAGGGTAAATATTTTTTGAATAGAAGTAATTTACAAATCTGTTTAACTTTCCGGCATCAGTTCATAAAAAATAAATAAATGTTCTCCAGCGGAGTACCCCTTTAAGTTGCCTACTGTGATCTGGCCGTCTGTGCATTCCGGGAGTCTAGTTCTGTAACAGATAGAGGTGCACATTTTGGACACCACAGGCCTAACCCCTTGGTCACAACACATTCATGCTTGTCATCAGAGCTAGCAAATCCAATCCGACTGGGGCACTGCTGTTTCTTGTATCCTGCAGGATAAAAGAGATCCCCAGGAGGGCACGCTGCCACATAATAACAATAATCTTTAAGCCTTGCCATTGCCTAGCACCAAGATGTTATAACTTGTATTCCTGCCAATAACAGACTTTCTCAAGAACAAAATGCTCTGCCATCTATTTAGAGCTAAAAATTATGAATAAAAATCAACCAGGACTCCATTAAATACCTTATACCATGTGGGATGCTGAGTCTGCTCTTACACTAGGGAATTATTTTATAATCGATTAGTTGATTAATTTTTTCCATAAACCCCTTGGGGACCGAGCCCATTTTGACCCAGAGGACAGGAGCATTTTTTGCAATTCTGACCACTGTCACTTTAAGAATTAAAGGGTACCTTTCATCAAAAAAACTTTTGATATATTATAGATTAATGTATGCAGAATAACTTTCCAATAGCATGTTTATGCTTCTTTCTATTTAATTTTCCACTTTGAAAAAGTGACCACTAGGGGTCTCCCTTCCAGTCCTTTTTTATAGATTTCAGACTCATGCTGGAGTCCTAAATCTCAGACTGTATCCGGAACACAGACAAGCTCAGCACTGCTCCCTGCCAGGGAGCATGATCTTGTTAAATTTTATAATCCTCCCAGTTTACTGCCCCCATCATGATAAATCACCCCCTGCCTTTATTTTTATTATTTTTTTAGTTTTCTACCTTGATATTGCTCTGTATTTTCTGTTCAGTCTCAATCAGATTCACAGACTGGGAAGGGGCGTTCCTGAGCAGGCGTGAGATCATCTGAAGCCATACAGGGGAGAACCTCCTCCCTCACTCTGCTACACACAGCCCAGAGCAGTTCAGTGTGAGTCCAAAGTCTGTACAAAAGATGGGGAGAAATGTGCTCTGGACAAGTAGGGAGACACCTAGTGGCAGCTTTTTTATACAAATAAAAACATAGAAAACTTAATTTTTTTTAAAACAAAGTACATTAGAAAGATTCTTTATTTACCATAAAAGGAATGCAATAGCAAAAATTAGTTTTAATGAGAGTACCCATTTAAATGTGCGGAATGTCCGCCCAGAAACAGCCGTGTGAAGACGTTTTGCTCTAGATTTTGCTGCTGTATTTTGCTCTAGATTTTTCAATGGCAAATCCAAAGCATTTCCATCTCTTGAGAATTTGGCACATTTCTAATTTCGGCTTTAGTGCGGACCCATAACCAGGTTATTAGACAGGAGCTAAGGAGAAGCAGAATAAACGAAAGATCCGCTAGACACACAAAGGCCTGTGATGAAAGGAGGCCACACAGAGCATTAAGTACACAAGGACTAGTCGGTCACAGCTGGGTGCTCAGTGCTTACACAAACCCCGGTGTAACTTATACAGGCGTCCTCCATATTACCTCCGGGGCTGCAGGTAACAAAAGCTACAGGCAGACAATAAGCCGACAGGTGAGCTAAAGCCGCGACAAGGCAAACACAGGAGGCTCCGCTCACACGGCTTCTAGGAGCCCGAACCATAAAGACCTACATGTCTACCTTTAGATATAAGGTATGTAAGGATATAACAAAGGTCAAAGTGTGATGGCTAAATGACTGGGCCAGGGCACTTATGGGGTGTTGCCAGTACGCAGTGGTTAGTACCTACCAAAACTGATCCAAGGATAGAAAATGGGTTCATGGACAGCAAAAACTCATGGTTCCATTCACTAAAAGCAGTGTTTTGCAATCAAGGTGCCTCCAGCTGTTGCAAAACTATAACTCCCAGCATGGCCGGACAGCCTTTGGCATTTTTCTAAATTAGCTCTATTTTTAATTTGGCGCCTAAATTTCTAGGAGAGCGGGGACCCCGCAATCTCTACTGCAGCACCCCACTTTCATCAGCCTCAGGGAGCGAAGATCGCTCCGTGTCTGATGACTCACGATACAGGAGCAGGAGTATTGTGACATACCGGCTCCGCCCCCCTCATGACGTCACGCAACACCGCTTCAATGAAAGTCTATGGGAGGGGTGTGATGTCACAAGGGGGCGGAGCCGTGACGTCACGATACTCCAGCCCCTGTATTGTGAGTCAGACACGGAGCGATCTTTGCTCCCTGAGGCTGATGACAAGTGGGTGCTACAGGAGAGATCGCGGGAGGGTCCCCAGTGGCGGAATAAGATGTCTAGGGGCAGAGTAACCCTTTAAATATAGTTGAGCTTCCCTGCCTAGCAGATGGCTGGAAGTTCCACTGTGCAGGAAAAAACACCAGCGCTGCCCAAGGTCAGATTTCCCCCCATCATAAAGTAATACCCCAGAAATATGCTATCACTTTAGCAGACCTACCAAAGACTTTACATTTTTGTAATGTTTATATTGTGTTTTACCAGTTATACACCAGTTGTAGAGAGTCTAGTCTACTAGTGACCACGTTCAGACCATTGCCTGAACATATGATTTTATACTGTGAGACCCAAAACCAGAAATGGGCCGAACGCAGTCAGTGGTTAACCTGGTCTTTTGTACTCAATAGGCCCGCTGCTGATGTATACCTATGACTTAGGGTTTATACACATTACAGAATCTCTAAGGGTGGCTGTTGAGGACTGAATCAGTCGGCGGGGGCTAGAGCCGCCCGGACATGGCAGGCCCCCATAGCCACAATGCATTCTGCTTGGTACTAGGCGGAGAGAAGCTCAATAGCAAAACACCATATGCTATGAGGATTTATCATGTCTGTAGATAGATACATTAGACAGATGCCGGGGGTGCAGAACCTATAATATTTAGTATTAAAAATAAGGAATAATAGAAAGAGATGCAGGTCGCACTCGCCCAGGTAAAGTAAAAGTATCAAGTCTTTATTGAAGCATTCTTAAAATCATGCGGGTGAAGAGGCAGGGGATAGGTGCATTCTGCTTGGTATTACAGAATAAACATGTTAATCATTTGACAGATGAATTTCAGTGGTGGAAGGCTACATAGTGCGCACTGTACAGTGGAATCCTATTGACAGCAATGGGACTCCAGAATTTCAAAGCAGAAATTTCATAGTGTGAATTGACCCTTAAAGGGGTACTCCACCCCTAGACATCTTATCCCCATCAAAAGCATAGGGGATAAGATGTCTGATGGCGGAGGTCCCACCGCTGGGGATCCCCGTGATCTCGGCTGCGGCACCCCAGACATCCTGTGCACGGAGCAAACTTTGCTCCCTGCCAGATGACTGACGATGCGGGGCGGAGGCTCTTGACATCAAGGCCACGCCCCCTCAATGCAAGTCTATGGGAGGGTGTGTGACGGCCATCACGCCCCCTCCCATAGACTTGCATTGAGGGGGCATGGCCGTGTTGTCACGAAGGGGCATGGCCGATTCCCCGCAGAGCGAAAACAGCGTTCGGAACATTTAGTTCCAAACGCTGACCAGTGAAGAACCCCTTTAACTGTCCACATTTTTTTGGGCACTATCCAGCAGCGGCTTCCTCTCATTTGTACAAATTTGCGAAGTGACGTGTGCAAAATAAGTTTTGTGCAGCAACTGGGAAAACCATACACTTATGCAGCAGATTTCACATTACGCAAAAAGCTGCGCTAATAATAAATTCCCACCATGGAGTACTCCCCCCCCCCCCCCACCAAGGAGTATTGCGTAACAATGCTCTGATGCTTCACATAACCAATCTCTGGACATTACTGCCAACGCTCCAGGCTCTGTAGAGAACTGCGTGCAATGGACCCGGGCACTGTCTGCAGGGGTTTGTGCCATCTGTGCCCTCCATTTTATTGTCACACTCCAGTCACTTCATTTCACCTTACAAAGAACTATTTGTGAAGGACATGTTCAAGGGAGAACAGACAGGTTCCACACACAAGCCATCAAACGCACGAACAGATAACAAGCCTTTGGTGATGCCACTGAAGGGACTTACCTGTGATTGTGGGTGCTCGGCTAGTTGCCACAAAGCAAGCAAGAAAAGCATTAGTTAATGCCGCCAGGAGCAGATTCTGCGTTGCGAGTACATTAGGGCCCCATCGCTGGGGGGTGATCGTATCCCCCTTAGTGAAGGTGTTCTGGTACCTAAAGAAGGAAAAATATACAAGAATAAAAAAAAAAACTATTTAAATACATAGAAAATTAAAAGGTCATAAAATGACATGTATTATCCACTGATAAATGTGACTGAAAAACACATGGAACAAGTGCCTATTGTTGTCAATGGGAATTCACGCCGCAGTTCACACTGTTAATTGTGTCACAGGTTCTTGTGGCGTTTTCTTGGGCCAAAAATCCCGGAGGAGGTTTTATTTTTCCAATTTAGTGGCATTTTTAAGATCAATGGCAGTTTTTCCAAAATCCAAACATGCTCTGGGCATGTTTAAAAGGGGTATTCCACCGGGCAGCGCTCAGAACTAAATGTTTCAAACACTGTTTTCACACTGCAGGGGTCGGCCACGCCCCTTGTGATGCCATGACCACGCCTCCTCAAAGCAAGTCTATGGGAAGGGGCGTGGCAGACCCCGGCAGTGCGAAAACAGCATTCGAAACATTTAGTTGGAGGTGGAGTGTTTCAGAATCAGGGTGCTACCAGCTTTTGCAAAACTACAACTCCCAGCATGCCCAGACAGCCGAAGGCTGTCTGGACATGCTGGGAGTTGTAGTTTTGAAACAGCTGGAGGCACCCTGGTGGGAAAACACTGCCCTGCTTTATGAGCTTTTCGGAGAACACGTGCTGTACTGTATTTTCACCGCTGCCAGAAAGTTACATTGGAACGAAAAGGTCACATGGATCCGGAGGGAACTTTGGCCATAAACTGCAGACTTGGTGCACTTTTTATTCAGACAAACTCATGAATGAGCAACAAGGAAAAAAAAAACGTCATCTCTAATGGCCGGAAATGCTCAACCCCAAATGCATTAATGCTGGGGGAGCAGATCCTGCCCTTGTGGTCTGGTGCTAAGGGCGATCCCCAGCATAAAATGCATACAATGGAGAATGCCTGCAGCGGACTACAAGTGCCACAATGGCATCCTACACCTGATGAAAAGTGGAGATGTGTAACATATAGAATAATACATAGATTTAGGTGCACTACTTTCATAGGGTGTAGGATGCCATTGTGGCACTTGTAGTCTGTAGCATTTTATGTTAGGGCAGGATCTGCTCCCCCAGCATAAATGCATTCGGGGTTGAGCATTTCTTGCCATTTGAAACCACGTTGCTGTTCAACCCTTATACTTGGAGGTGTATAAACTCCAAATCTAATGCGCCTTGATTACTACTATAGGCAGCATTAAAGGAGTAGTCCGTCGCACACTTTTCTTATTTTATCCGGTCCGGGCTGCAAAAAAAAAGGAAAAGAAAAAGAAAACAAACTTTCTCTTACCTGCCTACGCGCCCCTGGCGCGTAGGCAGGTAAGAGAAAGTTTGTTTTCTTTTTTTTTGCAGTCCGGACTGGATAAAATAAGAAAAGTGCGCAACGGACTACTCCTTTAATGCTGCCTGTTCGCTTCTTACTTCCTCTTCTTACTTCCTGTTAGCCCGGCACGTCACACGGAGCTTCAGCCTATCACCGGCCACAGTTATGTCCCGCCTTGGTCGGTGATAGGCTGAAGCTCTGTGTGACGTGCCGGCGCTAACAGGAAGTAAGAAGCAAACAGCCCGGTGACCGAACACCTGTACCGGAGCTCCGGGGGCACGTAGGCAGGTAAGAGAAAGTTTGTTTTCTTTTCTTTTTTTTTCAGCCTGGAGCGGATAAAACAAGAAAAGTGCGTGTCGGACTACTCCTTTAAGGTCCACCTGTGAGGCCGGCAACATATCAGCCAACGTGGGTAGGGCTCATAGCCTTCCTCCCTCTGTATGTGTGCCCAGCCACACTGGAGGTGACTGTGAGTCGGACCTAATGCTGCTGTAATTGCCCACAGGCCCCTGGTATTGCCCATACGGCACAGGTAGGTTGGTGTTAGGTCCTGTGCCGCCTGAGTAACCTTGGCGTTGGTGTGCGGGCTCAGGTATGTCCTTCATATAAGGATACACTGGCTAATGTCTCAATTTTAAACACCAGTGTTGAGGGATTAGCCAATGTCATTGTATACATCTACCACAGTAGTGCAAATAAATGTATGTAAAGCTCCTGAATGAACAGGAAGGGAGTCTGTGTCTTTCTACATCATGTGACTTTTCACCTGTTAAATATCCATAAATATTCTATGTGCATTGTATGAACACCTGTGGGCTGGGATTATGGGGAATCCACCAGATGATACGTATATATCGGAACAATAAAGAGGTTAATCCCAGCATTATATGTTCTCTCATATATACAGAATAGGGATAACCAGCCTCACATGCCCCCCGGAGGATGAAGCGCCAGCGTGCAGGCTCGACCACTGACTGTCTGGGGGGTATTTGTGTAAAGGGGATTACTTTATATCTTGGATTAAACCCAACTATTAAAAAGGGGTTATCCAGGGATTTTAAAAAAAAATAAGACAAACACACACACACACAGCTTATTTTTTTTTCTCCAAAAACAGCACCATCTCAGGTTGTGTGTGGTATTACAACTTTGCTCCATTCACCTCATTAGAACCGAGCTGCAATATCACACGAGACCTGAGGACAGAGGTGGTGCTGTTTTTTGAAACATAACCCCAAATATTAATGGGCTATTGACAAAGAACAGATGAACCCCCTAACAACCTGCCCCTTTCTGCCCTATATATATGACACAATCCATGTGAGCACCTAAAGGAAATAGACGTGACAAGGATCAGCGAGCAGATTCCACACACACGGATCAGCAAACATCCTGATATTCCAGTCCAACCCTAAGTATAAAGTGGATAACTCTCCACACCAGTGTTTCCCAACCAGGGTGCCTCCAGCTATTGCAAAACTATAACTCCCTGAATGCATGCTGGGAGTTGTAGTTTTGACTGTCCAGGCATCCCGGGAGTTGTAGTTCTGCAACAGCTGGAGGCACCCTGGTTGGGAAACACTTCTTCAATCACTAAGCTTTATCATCTGAGATACAGGATATAATAAACGCTACAAAACATTACAGGTCACATGACTCTCTAGTCGCACCCCCTCCGCTTTTAAGTAACCTGAACGGACAGAACATCGGCCATATAAGTGAAGCCCTAGGTGCTGTAATACGTAGACATTTTAGCTTTTGTACAAAGGACACAAGTCCCAGCTCGACTGCAGGTCAGACCCCCGGCTGGGACGTAATCTGGCTGCAAAAATGTGTTACGTATCGCACTTGTTTGGTTTCCACTTGGATTTTTTGCAAAAAAATTCACAACAGCCGCACAGAGTTTTTGTGGTGAATAAAAACCCAGCACCCGGATGTTAGATGAAAGTCAATAGAGATTTATGAATCACTTAACCCACTTGGAGGTTTTTTTAACTCCTCTTTCTGCGATTTTGGGTCTTAGTGACAGTTTTTTTAAATTGCAGAATGTTGACAGAATGACAAAATCTTGGCGTTCATCAACGGAAGCACAAAACGGCATTAAAAAAACATAGCGTATCATAAAAAAAATAAAAATGTAAAAAAAATGCCAAATAAACAAATGTCAAGACAATCTCACTATTTCCCGGACAAAAAAAGCCACAAAAACTACATTGTGGGAGTGCAAAACGACAGGACAGTTTTTTGTGGCGTTTTTCTCAGGTCAAACAAACAGAAAAATAAAAACAAGTGGAAACCTAGCCCAAAACACTAAAGGGTTACATTTTACACGTGTTAAAAGATTTTATTTAGGGGGGGGGGGGGTCTCAAGGGGTTCACATTGTAGTTCGCATCTGACCCATCAAGGGTTAAATGACATGAGTGTGATCGCTAAGGTCGGTCATTAACGGTGAGTGCCGTTGCTACCCAACCCGTTTTAGGGTCCGATTGGCTCAAAAAAAAAAAAAAAAAAAAAAAAAAAAAAAATAAAGCAGGGTCAGGTAGCAAGGGCACTCACCGTTATTAACCGACCTTAGCGATCACACTGATGTCAGTCATTTAACCCTATAAAGAGTGTCAATCCAATGCGACAAAGGCCAAGTGCACATCTACATCAGAGCTTTGTTAAGGAGTCTGTTCTAGCGACAAACAACAGACCTGGATGGGTCCGTAAGGGTTTCTGTCTGGTGTCCGTCTGGAGTGGATCTTCAGATTTTTTCTTCCTCTGCTCAGCTCCAGTTTTCTCAATAGACCCAGTGAGCAGCGGTCTCCTGAATGGAACTCGGCGCTGATGTGAATGTGCCTTGACAGTTGCCCGATCGGCACCTCTACAACATGACCGGGGGTGCCGATTGGTTACTATGGTAGCCGGTGGCCTTTACCGGTCCTCAATATCTGCTATAGTAGTTTTGTGGATACCGTCTTCCTCAAGCAGGTTGTAATAGCAAAGCACCGATCTAACTGATCAACGCTATACAACAGCATACAATTGCTCAGTATAAGCAATCTAACCATTGGGGAACCAGGTGAAAAATCCCCAAAACTTGGCTTGAATGCAGCCTCATTGGGAAGGTGACCTCACAGTATGCAGGGGATCACTATACAGCAGTGTTTCCCAATCAGTGTGCCTCCAGCTGTTACACAACTACAACACCCAGCATGGGGATCACTATACAGCAGTTTTTCCCAATCAGTGTGCCTCCAGCTGTTGCACAACTACAACACCCAGCATGGGGATCACTATACAGCAGGGTTTCCCAATCAGTGTGCCTCCAGCTGTTGCACAACACCACCCAGCATGGGGATCACTATACAGCAGTGCAGGGCATCACTATACAGCAGTGTTTCCCAATCAGTGTGCCTCCAGCTGTTGCACAACTACAACACCCAGCATGCCCAGACAGCCGTTGGCCTGATCAGGAAACACTGGTCTACAGACTGACAGACATGAGTGTCCTCCAGACTTTAAGTGGATGAGCACATTGCTATAAGTCCTGAACATCAGGGGACGCCATACCGTGTAAATAAACATCACTGTCCAAAAACTAAACTCTTGGTGCTGCCCCTAGCAACCAATCACAGCGCAGCTTTCAGTTTTGAAACACAACATAAGAAATGAAAGCGAGGCTATGATTGGTTGCTAGGGGCAACAGCTGGGAGCAGGCGGCACACTAACTCCTTAGAGACATGAGATGGCTGCTCCCAGACCAAAACACATGGGCTGTACGAGCCAGACTAGGCCCCGCCGCAGTATAGGGGAGCGCAACAGGCGGGACAGCCAATCACAGCGCAGTATCCAAGGCAGAGCCCCAAAATAAGAGCGCCAAGAGGTCGTGTGGCCGGAGCAGCCAATCGTGTCCCTCTATACGTCCTTACCGTAGAAGGCACCGGGCATCCGGCGGTGTTCACACCAGGCAGTATAGATCGCAGTGCGGTACCGGCCGCGGATAAGCTCATCCAGGCAGAGGGAGAGCTGTGTGATGTGCGGCTCCAGATCCGCTATTCCGCGCATGCGCCGCAAGCTGGCATCCCAGCCCCGTGCCTGCCTGGCTCTGTGTACACGGCGACGTCAGGGCAAGAGGGAGAAGCGCCGACGTCATCACCTTCCCTGCAGTCTCCGCCCACCTGCGATGGAAGGGGCGGGGCCTGGAGGCTGTGACGTCAGCTGCTATTTAAAGGGATGTGCACGTTGCTGGGTCTGTGGCGTGTAAATAGATTAGAGAGGAAGAGATTACAGGAATGGCCGCCCTGTGCGCACCGGATGGCTGGAATAGCTGGAGCCATTTACCGGATTGTGAGACACGGTCACGTGGGCGGGTGCTTCACGTGATTCCGATTTTATCACGAGGGCAGGTGTTCCAGCTGTTGCGAAGCTACAATTCCCATCATACAAAAGAATCAGCGTTCCCCAACCTGTGGCTCTCCAGCTGTTGCAAAACTGTAATTCCCATCATGCCCAACCACATTGTAGTTTTGAAACAGTTAGTAAAGTTTTTCTCTGTGTGAACACATGCATACCTATTTTAACACCTTAAAGGGGTACTCCAGTGGAAAGGTTTTTTTGTTTAACCCCTTGGGGACGGAGCCCATTATAACCCTAAGGACGGGAGCATTTTTTGCACATCTGACCACTGTCACTTTAAGCATTAATAACTCTGGAATGCTTTTAATTTTCATTCTGATTCCGAGATTGTTTTTTCGTGACAAATTCTACTTTATGTTAGTGGTAAATTTTTGTCGATACTTGCATCATTTCTTGGTGAAAAATTCCAAAATTTGATGAAAAAATTGAAAATGTAGCATTTCTCTAATTTTGAAGCTTTCTGCTTGTAAGGAAAATAAACATTCTAAATAAATAATATTTTGATTCCCATATACAATATGTCTACTTTATGTTTGCATCATAAAATTGATGAGTTTTTACTTTTGGAAGACATCAGAGGGCTTCAAAGTTCAGCAGCAATTTTTTAATTTTTCACAAAATTTTCTAAATCAGAATTTTTCAGGGACCAGTTCAGGTTTGAAGTGGATTTGAAGGGCTTTCATGTTAGAAATACCCCATAAATGACCCCATTAAAAAACTCCACCCCTCAAAGTATTCAAAATGACATTCAGTAACTTTGTTAACCCTTTAGATGTTTCACAGGAATAGCAGCAAAGTGAAGGAGAAAATTCAAAATCTTCATTTTTTTAGGGGTAATAGAAGAAAAAGCCCCCCAAAATTTGTAACCCAATTTCTCTCGAGTAAGGAAATACCTCATATGTGTATGTCAAGTGTTCGGCGGGCGCAGTAGAGGGCTCAGAAGGGAAGGAGCGACAGTAGGATTTTAGAGATTTTTTCTGAAATGGTTTTTGGGGGGCATGTCACATTTAGGAAGCCCCTATGGTGCCATCACAGAAAAATAAAATAAAAAAACACATGGCATACTATTTTGGAAACAACACCCCTCAAGGCACGTAACAAGGGGTCCAGTGAGCCTTAACACCCCACAGGTGTTTGACGACTTTTCGTTAAAGTCGGATGTGTAAATGAAAACATTTTTTTTTCCACTAAAGTGCAGTTTTTCCCCCCCCCAAATTTACAATTTTTACAAAGGGTAATGGGAAAAATGCCCCCCAAAATTTGTAACCCCATCTCTTCTGAGTATGGAAATACCCCATGTTAGGGCGTAAAAAAAACTACACCTTCAGCTGTGGCAAAACTACAACTCCCAGAATGCACAAAGACTCTCAGTGATTCCAATCCGTGTGCCTCCAGCTGTTGCAAAACTACAACTCCCAGCATGTACGGTCTGTCAGTGCATTCTGGGAGTTGTAGTTTTGCAACAGCTGGAGGCACACAGGTTGGAATCACTGAGTTAGGAAACAGACTCTAGCTCAGTGTTTCCATACCAGTGTGCCTACAGCTGTTGCAAAACTACAATTCCCAGCATGGCCAGACAGTCAAGGATGCTGGGCGTGTAGTTCTGCAATATCTGGCCCTTCAGATGTTGCAGAACTACAACTCCCAGCATGCCTGGACAGTCTGGGCATGCTAGGAATTGTAGTTATGCAACAACTGGGGAAAAACAGTTTGGAGACCGCTAAGTAGTGGTCGCCAAACTGTAGCCCTCCAGATGTTGCAAAACTACAACTCCAAGCATGCCCAGGCATGCTGGGAGTTTTAGTTCTGCAACATATGAATGGCCAGATATTGCAGAACTACATGCCCAGCATCCCTGACTATCTGGCCATGCTGGAAATTGTACTTTTGCAACATCTGGAGGGCTACAGTTTGGAGACCACCGTATAGTGGTCTCCAAACTGTGACCCTCCAGATGTTGCAAAACTACAACTCCCAGCATGCCCAGACAGCCTTTGGCTGTGTGGGCATGCTGGGAGCTGTAGTTTTGCAGCTTTTAGAAGGCCACAGTGAAGATCACTTACTGCGATCTTCACTGCAGCCTCCACCGCCGCACTCCATTCCACTGCCGTCGATGCCGCCTCCGCCTGTCCGGTAAGCCGGCGATATTCCCCACCTCGCCGCCCGTGTTCCCCCCTGCTCTGCCCGGACTTCGATCGGTGGGCAGAGCGGGGGAAATGAACTCTAACCCGCCCCAACTGCCATTGGTCATCAGCCTGATCGACCAATGGCAGGGGATAGGAGGGGGTGGCAACACTGCCACCTCGCTACTATCCTTTAGGATGGTCGGAGCTGTCTCTGACAGCTCCGATCATTCTTATTTTCCGGGCGATGGGGTCACCAGTGACCTGCTTGGCCCGGATCGCGGCAAATCGCTGGTCTGAATTGACCGGCATGGGGGGGTCTCAGGACCCCTCTAGGCATTGCCACGGGATACCTACTGATAGATATCAGCAGTCATCCCGGTCCGATCACCTCCCGGCTAGCAGCGGTGATCGGAAATGCGGAGGGCGTACAGGTACGCCCTCCGTCCTTTAAGTACCGGGACGCAAGAACGTAACAAGTTAAATAAACTGGTTTGTAAATTACTTATATTAAAAAATCTTAATCCTTCCAGTACGTATTAGCTGCTTAGTACTTAAGAGGAAATTCTTTTCTTTTTGGAACACACAGCTCTCTGCTGACATCATGACCACAGTGCTCTCTGCTGACATCTCTGTCCATTTTAGGAACTGTCCAGAGCAGCATATGTTTGCTATGGGGATTTTCTCCTACTCTGGACAGTTCTTAAAATGGACAGAGATGTCAGCAGAGAGCACTGTGCTCGTGATGTCAGCAGAGAGCTCTGTGTTCCAAAAAGAAAATAATTTCCTCTGTAGTATTCAGCAGCTAATACGTACTAGAAGGATTAAACATTTTTAATAGAAGTAATTTACAAATCTGTTTAACTTTCTGGCACCATTTGATTTAAAAAAATAAAAAGTTTTCCACCGGAGTATCCCTTTAAGGCAGCGTTTCCCAACCACTGTGCCTCCAGCTGTTGCAAAAGTACAACTCCCAACATTTCCATGCTGGGAGTTGTAGTTTTGCAACAGCTGGAGGCACACTGGTTGGGTAACACTGCCTGAAAGACACAATTTACATTTTTGCGTTTTCGGTCTTCCGCCTCATCTTTTAAGACCCATAACTCTTTTTTTTCCATTCACAGACCCATATTGTACTTTTGTAATGACACCTCTAATTTTACCATAAAAATAATATTTGTGGGGGAAAAAAGAAAAAAAGATGTTATGTAACTTTTGGGGAGTTTGGTTTTTACGCAGTGCACATTATGTTAAAACTGATATGTCCTCTTTATTCTGTGGGTCAATATGATTAAAATGATACCCAATTTATATCGTTTCTTATTATTCTATATCTATAAAATGAAAAAAAAAAAAGTCAACTTATGCTTAAAAATTCCTTATTCTGTCTTTGGTATTTTTTTATGTTTATGTTGGTATGTTTCCGTACAAAGCCATAAGAAAGATGTTGTCTTTTTTTGGGGGGGAGAGGGGGGGTTGCATTTTTTTATTTATTTTTTTTTATCAGGCAAGGAGCCTTTATTAGGGATGTCCCGATACCATTTTTTTAAGACCGAGTACCGATATTTTTTCTTAAAGGGGTATTCTAGGAAAAACCTTTTTTTAATTTTTTTTATATCAACTGACTCCAGAAAGTTAAACAGATTTGTAAATGACTTCTATTAAAAAATCTTAATCCTTCCAATAACTATCAGCTGCTGAAGTTGAGTTGTTCTTTTCTGTCCGGCAACAGTGCTCTCTGCTGACATCTCTGTCTGTCTTGGGAACTGCACATAGTAGAAGAGGTTTGCTATGGGGATTTGCTTCTACTCTGGACAGTTCCCAAGACAGGTGTCATATGAGAGGACTTAGACAGAAAAGAACAACTCAACTTCAGCAGCTCATAAGTACTGAAAGGATTACGATTTTTTTTATAGAAGTCAATTACAAATCTGTTTAACTTTCTGGAGCCAGTTGATATATAAAAAAAGGTTTTTCCTGGATAACCCCTTTAAGCACTTGCCGATACCAATTACTGATACTTTTTGCATTGTTTGCACACACTCTCCCGCTGTGAGAGCAGAGAGATCGGGGTAGAGATGTGGGTAGGATTCCCGCTCTCATTGGGGCAAAGTTGCTGTCTCTGAGTCAGGGGAAAGCAGGGGCTTCATGCAGCCTCCTTATCCCCGCAGCTTCCTGAAGCTGCGGGGAGCGATCCTCTGCTCTCCCTGGCTTTGATTACGGAGGAGCGGGCAGGAAGCTGCGGGGGAGTGGGGATTGTTAGCCCAGCACTGGCAAAACACATAATATGGCACATCATCGACTTACCGCATCTCCGTGATACCTACCGGCAGGACACTGTAACAAACCTCCTCCTCATGTAATCTCCTTACTACTGTGGTCACACACTGAAGCAAACCTCCTCCTCATGAAATTACCTTACTACTGGGGTGACACGGGGGTGCTGGCTGGGCAGGTGCTTCGGGTGAGCGGGTGCTTCAGATGCTGGCTGGCTACTAACTTTCTTGCAGCCTGCAGAGCAGCGTCCCCATCAAGAGCACGCTCTAGGTGGCTGCCTATTTTGCCTGTAGGCATCACCGTCCCTGTGTTTCATTGTATACATATTCATAATTAACCTCTTGGGGACACAGGGTGTATATATGCATCCCCGATCCTTAACTCCTTAAAGACTTAGGGCGTACCTGTATGCCCTGAGTCCTCTCTCGTTCTTTAATGCGGGGCCACAGCCTCTAACAATTGCAGGGACCCGTGGCTAATAGCACCTGGCACTGGTCGCGGTGCCGCGCGCTATTAACCCTTTGGACACAGCATTCAAAGTTGATCGCCGTGTCTAAAGTGAAAGTAAAATGCTGCCGGTTAGCTGAAATTGCGGCGTCCAGAACAGCTGTAGGACACAAGGAGGGTCCCCTACCTCCTCGCTGTCCGATTGCCGAATGACTGCTCGGTGCCTGAGATCCAGGCATGAGCAGTCAAGCGGCAGAATCATCGATCAATGGTTTCCTATGAGAAACCATTGATCAATGTAAAAGATCAGTGTGTGCAGTGTTATAGTCCCCTATGGGAGCTATAACATTGCAAAAAAAAAGTGAATAAAGATCATTTAACTCCGCGGCGATCCGATCATCCAGCATGGCGGCCGGAGGTCCCCTCACCTGGCTCCGGCTGTCTCCCAGGGTCTTCTGCTCTGGTCTGAGATCAAGCAGACCAGAGCAGAAGATCACCGATAATACTGATCAGTGCTATGTCCTATGCATAGCACTTAACAGTATTAGCAATCAAATGATTGCTATGAATAGTCCCCTATGGGGACATAAAAAAGTGTAAAAAAAAATGTGAAAATATCGCCCCATATTCGGAAAAAATAGAAAGTTATAAGTGGTTAAAATAGGGCAATTTCAAACATACTAATTTTGTTGAAATGGTTTGAAATTTTTATAAGCGGTATAATTATAGAAAAGCATATAACATGGGTATCATTTTAGTCGTATTGACCCACAAGAAAACTTGTCATTTTTACTGGAAAGTGTACAACGTGAAGACAAAACCTTCCAAAATTTGCTAAATTGTGGTTTTCTTTTCAATTTTCCCACATACAGTGGTCCCTCAACATACGATGGTAATCCGTTCCAAATGAACCATCGTTTGCTGAAACCATCTTATGTTGAGGGATCCGTGCAATGTAAAGTATAGGAAGTTATATTGACCTGTCCCCGCCGCTCCGGACCGTCACCGCTGCCCTGGATGTCGCCGTCCATCTCTGTCGCCGCATCACTGGCGTATCCCCGACGGTCCGGATGTCTCTGCTTCCCCGGGATCCTCGCTCTCCGTCGCCGCCATCAGGTCACTACGCACGCCGCTCCTATTGGATGACAGGACGGAGTGCACGGCGACATGATGACGACGAAGGAGAGCACCGGCGATGCAGGGGATACCGAAGAGGACGCTCCGGAGCCCCGAGGACAGGTAAGACACCATCACCGGAGCACACGGGGCACCGTAAACGGCTATCCGGTGGCAGCTGAAGCAGTCTGTGCTGCCGGATAGCCGTTTATGCGATGGCCCCGACATACAAAAGCATTGTATGTTGATGCTACCTTCAACATGTGATGCCCTCTGAGAGGCCATCGCATGTTGAAATTATCGTATGTCGGGGCCATCGTAGGTCGGGGGATCACTGTAAATAATATTTGTTTGGTTGCGCCGTACATTTTATGGTAAAATAAGTGATGTAATTACAAAGTACAATTGGTGACACAAAAAACAAGCCCTCATATGGGTCTGTGGATGTAAATATAAGAGTTACGATTTTTAGAAGGCGAGAAGGAAAAAACAAAAATGCAAAAATAAAATTGGTCTGGTCCTTAAGGCCAAAATGGGCCTGGTCCTTAAGGGATTAAGGTGAAAATAGGCTGAGTCCCTAAGGGGTTAATGGTCATACAGTATCCCACAATATTAACCCATTGGTGAGTGATTTATATTACAGGTGTATTGTGGTACTCCAGGCAATGGTGATAGTAATGTGTATGGGTTCTTGTCTGTGCACTTACTGTATTCATTGGCAGGATCTTTTGTACCTATATATCTTTTGTTTAGTATCCTTATGTGCCACTGTTTATTAGTATTACTGATTTACACACCCGGAAACTAGTGTTTCTATAGCTACCAGCATGTCCAATTGTTTGTATCCATACTAAGGAAAACCATGGCAGCCCTGTTCATATGGTAACACATGGATCCTCTGTGAGTTATTGTCTTCTCACCCAGAAGCAATGTGATAATATGGCATGTGCCAAAGATTTTTCTCATACATATTTTCCCAGAATCTGCCAAAAAAGCATATTCTCCTCCAGAAGCAATTGTTTACCTCCGTACATGCAGCATGCAATGGAGAATGCAGGAAGTAACTCCCAAGGGGAGGAAACCAGCACTCCAAATTCCAGTCAGGATATGGTAAAAATAACAAGCTTTATTTTCATCTTGTTAAAATCATCACAAAAAAGGGGAAAAAGGGAACATGAATTTGTAGCCCAATTTCTCTCGAGTAAGCACATACCTCATATGTCTATGTAAATTGTTCAGCGGGCGCAGTAGAGGGCTCAGAAGTGAAGGAGCGACAAGGGGATTTTGGAGAGTACGTTTTTCTGAAATGGTTTTTGGGGGGCATGTTGCATTTAGGAAGCCCCTATGGTGCCAAAACAGCAAAAAAAAAAACACATGGCATACCATTTTGGAAACTAGACCCCTTGAGGAACGTAACAAGGAATTAAGTGAGCCTTAATACCCCACAGGTGTTTCACGACTTTTGCATATGTAAAAAAAACATTTTTTTTTCACTAAAATGTGTGTTTCCCCCCAAATTTCACATTTTTGCAAGGGTTAATAGCAGAAAATACCCCCCAAAATTTGTAACCCCATCTCTTCTGAGTATGGAGGTACCCCATAGGTTGACGTGAAGTGCACTACGGGCGAACTACAATGCTCAGAAGAGAAGGAGTCATATTTGGCTTTTTGAGAGCAAATTTTGCTCGGGGGGCATGTCGCATTTAGGAAGCCCCTATGGTGCCAGGGCAGCAAAAAAAAAAACACATGGCATACCATTTTAGAAACTAGACCCCTTGAGGAACGTAACGGGATAAAGTGAACCTTAATACCCCACAGGTGTTTCACGACTTTTGCATATGTAAAAAAAAAATTTTTTTTACCAAAAATGCTTGGTTTAGCAAAAATTTTACATTTTAAAAAAAAGTAATAGCAGAAAATACCGCCCAAAATTTGAAGCCCAATTTCTCCCGATTCAGAAAACACCCCATATGGGGATGAAAAACGCTCTGCTGGCGCACTACAGGTCTCAGAAGAGAAGGAGTCACATTTGGCTTTTTGGAAGCAAATTTTGCTCTGGGGGCATGCCGTATTTAGGAAGCCCCTATGGTGCCAGGACAGCAAAAAAAAAACACATGGCATACAATTTTGGAAACTAGACCCCTTGGGGAACGTAACAAGGGGTAAAGTGAACCTTAATACCCCACAGGTGTTTCACAACTTTTGCATCTGTAAAAAAAAATTTTTTTTTACACTAAAATGCTTGTTTTCCCCAAAATTTACATTTTTACAAGGGATAATAGCAGAAAATACCCCCCAAAATTTGTAACCCCATCTCTTCTGAGTATGGAAATACCCCATAAGTGGATGTGAAGTGCACTGGGGGCGAACTACAATGCTCAGAAGAGAAGGAGCATCATTGAGCTTTTGGAGAGAGAATTTGGCCATGTGCATTTACAAAGCCCCCCGTGGTGCCAGAACAGTGGACCCCCCACATGTGATCCCATTTTTAAAACTAAACCCCTCACGGAATGTAATAAGGGGTGCAGTGAGAATTTACACCCCACTGGCATTTGACGGATCTTTGGAACAGTGGGCTGTGCAAATTAAAAATTTTATTTTTCATTTTCACAGACCCCTGTTTCAAAGATCTGTTAGACACCTGTGGGGTGTAAATGCTCACTATACCCCTTGTTACATTCTGTGAGGGGTGTAGTTTCCAAAATGGGGTCACATGTGGGTATTTATTGTTTTGCGCTTATGTCAGAACCGCTGTAAAATCAGCCATCCCTGTGCAAATCACCAATTTAGACCTCAAATGTACATGGTGCACTCTCCCTTCTGAGCCTTGTTGTGCGCCCGCAGAGCACTTTGCGCCCACATATGGGGTATCTCCGTACTCAAGAGAAATTGCGTTACAAATTTTGGGGGCTTTTTTTCTTTTACCGCTTGTCAAATTTAAAAGTATGGGGCAACACCAGTATGTTAGTGTACAAAAATGTTTTTTTTTACACTAACATGCTGGTGTAGACCCCAACTTTACCTTTTCATAAGGGGTAAAAGGAGATAAAGCCCCCCAAAATATGTTAGGCAATTTCTCCCGAGCACGGCGATACCCCATTTGTGGCCCTAAACTGTTGCCTTGAAATACGACAGGGCTCCAAAGTGAGAGCGCTATGCGCATTTGAGGCCTAAATTAGGGATTTGCATAGGGGTGGACATAGGGGTATTCTAAGCCAGTGATTCCCAAACAGGGTGCCTCCAGCTGTTGCAAAACTCCCAGCATGCTTGGACAGTCAATGGCTGTCCGGAAATGCTGGGAGTTTTTGTTTTGCAACAGCTGGAGGCTCCGTTTTGGAAACACTGCCGTAGGATACGTTTTTCATTTTTATTGGGGGGGAAGGGGGGGGGGGGCAGTGTGTGTATATGTAGTGTTTTACTCTTTATTTTGTGTTAGTGTAGTGTAGTGTAGTGTTTTTAGGCTACATTCACACTGACGGCGGATTACACTGAGTCTCCTGCTAGGAGTTTGAGCTGCGGCGGAAAATTTGCCGCAGCTCAAGCTTGAGGCGGGGAACTCACTGTAATCTACAGCCAGTGTGAATGTAACCTGTACATTCACATGGGAGGGGGGGCAAAACTACAACTCCCAGCATGCACTGACAGAACGTACATGCTGAGAGTTGTAGTTTTGCAACAGCTGGATGCACACTGGTTAGAAATTACTGAGTTAGGTAATAGAACCTATTACCTAACTTGGTATTTTCCAAACAGTGTGCCTCCAGCTGTTGCAGAACTACAACTCTCAGCATGTACTGATTGCCAAAGGGAATGCTGGGAGATGTAGTTATGCAACAGCTGGAGGCACGCAAGTACAACTCCCAGTATGCCGAGACAGCCTTTTGCTGTTCCTGAATGCTGGGAGTTGTAGTTTTGCAAGATTTAGAGAGGTTCAGGCTGGAGATCACTGACAGTGGTCCCAAAACTGTAGCCCTCCAGATGTTGCAAAACTACAAATCTCAGCATGCTAAGACAGCAAACTGCTGTCTGGGCATGCTGGGAGTTGTAGTTTTGTAACATCTGGAGGGCTACAGTTTAGAGACCACTGTCAGTGATCTCTAGCCTGAACCCCATCTTGCAAAACTACAAATCCCAGCATGCCAACACAGCAAACAGCTGTCAAGGCATGGTGGGAGTTGTAATTTTGCAACATCTGGAGGGCCACAGTTTAGAGACCACTCTCCAAACTGTCACCCTGCAGATGTTGCCAGGCAACAGACTCCCGGACACGCCGCCGCCATACTCACCTCCACCGCCTACATGATCACAGCCACCGCCGCCGTCATCTGGACCACCGCCGCCGCTACTTCACGGTTCCCCCCGCTGTGCCCGGACACCGATGGGTGGGCATAGCGGGGGGAACCGAACTTTAACCACCCCGCCCCCAGTCTGCTATTGGTCGGTCGCTCCGCCGATCAATAGCAGGGATAGGAGGGGGTGGCACCCCTGCCACCTCACTCCTATCTCTTCACAGGGATCGAGGGTGTCTTGGACACCCCCGATCCCCCTTATTTTATCGCTGCGCCGCCATTAGTGGGCAGGGGGAGAGCGCTCCCCCTGCAAACATCATAGATGCCGTGATCAGAGCTGATCACGGCATCTATGAGGTTAATGCTGTCGGGACCGGCGCGATCGCGGCCCCGGCAGCTGCGGTGGGACTCCGGCTGTGATTGACAGCTGAGTCCCGCCGGCAATCTCCTGCGCTGCCCGCGGCAGAGCAGGAGATCGCTTGGACGTATGCATACGTCCATTTGCGCGAACATGTAGTTCACCTGGACGTATGCATACGTCCAATAGCAGGAAGGGGTTAAATATGCTCTCCTCCTTTACCATGTTGATTCCCTTTATGTATTTAAAAGTCTCTATCATATCCCCTCTGTCTCTTCTTTCTTCAATACTATACATGTTAAGGTCCTTTAACCTTTCCTGGTACGTTTTATCCTGCAATCCATGTACTAGTTTAGTATCTTCTCTGAACTCTCTCTAGAGTATCTATATCCTTCTGGAAATACGGCCTCCAGTGCTGCGCACAATACTCCAAGTGAGGTCTCACCAGTGTTCTGTACAGCGGCATGAGCACTTCCCTCTTTCTACTGCTTATACCTCTCCCTATACATCCAAGCATTCTGCTAGCGTTTCCTGCTGCTCTATTACATTGTCTTCCTACCTTTAAGTCTTCTGAAATAATTACCCCTAAATCCCTCTCCTCAGATACTGAGGTCAGGACTGTGTCAAATAATCTATATTCTGCCCGAGGGTTTTTACGCCCCAGGTGCATTATCTTGCACTTATCCACATTAAATTTGACCATTCTTCTAGTTTGCCTAAATCCTTTTCCATTTGGCAGATCCCTCCAGGAACATCAACCCTGTTACATATCTTTGTGTCATCAGCAAAAAGACAAATACCTTACCATCGAGACCTTCTGTAATATCACTAATGAAGATATTAAACAATATTGGTCCCAGTACAGATCCCCGAGGTTCCCACTGGTGACAAGACCTTGCTGAATATTCTCCATTGACTACAACCCTCTGTTATCTGTCACTCAGCCACTGCCTAATCCACTCAACAATATGGGATTCCAAGCGCAATGACTGTAGTTTATTGATAAGTCTTCTATGTGGGACAGTGTCAAAAGCCTTTCTAAAATCTAGATATGCGATGTCTACTGCCCCTCCGCCATCTATTATTTTAGTCACCCAGTCAAAAAAATCAATAAGATTTGTTTGACATGATCTCCCTTAAGTATACCCATGTTGTTTTTCATCTTGCAATCCATGGGATTTAAGATGTTCCACAATCCTATCCTTTAGTAGGGTTTCCATTAATTTCCCCACTATTGATGTCAGACTTACTGGCCTATAGTTGCTTGATTCCTCCTTACTACCTTTCTTTTGAATGGGCACAACATTTGCTAATTTCCAATCTTCCGGGACGGCTCCTGTTACCATTGATTGGTTAAATAAATCTGCTAACGGTTTTGCTAGCTCACCACTAAACTCTTTTAATAATTTTGGGTGTATCCCATCAGGCCCCTGTGATTTATTTGTCTTCACTTTAGAAAGCAAACGTAGAACCTCTTCCTCTGTAAAGACACATGCCTCAAACGATTCCTTAGTTTTCCTCTCTAATGGCGTTCCTTTTCCTTCTTTTTCTTCTGTAAAAATTGAACAGAAGTATTCATTAAGGCAGTCGGCTAGCCCCTTATTCTCTTCTACATACCTTCCTTCCTTTGTTTTTAATTTAGTTATTCCTTGTTTTGATTTCCTTTTTTCATTTATATATCTGAAGAATGTCTTATCCCCTTTTTTCACAGACTGAGCTAGTTTTTCTTCTGCCTGCGCTTTAGAAGTTCTTATAACTTGCTTGGCCTCTTTCTGCCTAGTCTTGCAGATTTCCCTATCTTCATTGCTCTGGGTTGTTTTATAATTACTAAATGCTAGTTTTTAGTTTTTTATGATTTTGGCTACTTCTGCTGAGTACCACAGTGGTCTCTTCCTTTTTCTGCTTTTACTGACAAATCTAATGCAATTTTCTGTTGCCTTCAATAAAGCGTCTTTTAAGTAGTCCCATTTCTCATGGACTCCATGTAATCCGTTCCAGTCTGATAGGGACTCATTTATGACTAATCTCATTTTTTAAAAGTCTGTTTTTCTAAAATGTAAAACTTTAGTTTTTGTGTGGTGTGACTCCTTCACTGTTCTTATATTAAACCACACTGATTGGTGATCACTAGATCCTAAGCTTTCGTCTACAATAACATCATATACCAAATCCCCATTTGTGAATACCAAATCCAAAATGGCCTCCTTCCGCGTTGGCCCCTCAACCACTTGTTGTAGAGATAAGAAGCCAAATTTGAGATCTGCAGGTGCTGCAATTCTGCAACAACTTTGGCTTTATTGCAGATTTTGACTTCCCTATTGACGGCTACAATAAACCTGCAGCATTTCCTATGTCAAAAAGAATATCCTGCGATAGACTATTGTTTTACCATGTTATCTAGTGTCGTATGCAGAACAGTGTGCTTGCTCTTGGATGCTTTCTTTAAATCTTTACTGTAATGTCAGATATTTTTTTTTGTTTTCTAATATTGTTCTTTATGTTTTATGAAAATGTAGGCATAGCTTGTGCACTGAGTGTTGATGTACTATTCTGACTTCGTGTTACAGTGAACTCTGTACAGGCTTTCGTGGTTTTTGCTTGTATATCATGTGCCTTTGTTAAAAAAAAAATTTATAAAATCTAGTTTAACCCCTTAACGACGCAGGACGTATATTTACGTCCTGCGCCGGCTCCCGCGATATGAAGCGGGATCGCGCCGCGATCCCGCATCATATCGCGTCAGGTCCCGGCGCTAATCAACGGCCGGGACCCGCGGCTAATACCACACATCGCCGATCGCGGCGATGTGCGGAATTAACCCTTTAGAAGCGGCGGTCAAAGCTGACCGCCGCTTCTAAAGTGAAACTGAAAGTATCCCGGCTGCTCAGTCGGGCTGTTCGGGACCGCCGCGGTGAAATCGCGGCATCCCGAACAGCTGATCGGACACCGGGAGGGCTCTTACCTGCCTCCTCGGTGTCCGATCGACGAATGACTGCTCCGTGCCTGAGATCCAGGCAGGAGCAGTCAAGCGCCGATAATGCTGATCACAGGCGTGTTAATACACGCCTGTGATCAGGATGAGAGATCAGTGTGTGCAGTGTTATAGGTCCCTATGGGACCTATAACACTGCAAAAAAAAGTTAAAAAAAAGTGTTAATAAAGGTCATTTAACCCCTTCCCTAATAAAAGTTTGAATCACCCCCCTTTTCCCATAAAAAAAATAAAACAGTGTAAAAAAATAAATAAATTAACATATGTGGTATCGCCGCGTGCGTAAATGTCCGAACTATAAAAATATATCATTAATTAAGCCGTACGGTCAATGGCGTACGCGCAAAAAAATTCCAAATTCCAAAAAAGCGTATTTTGGTCACTTTTTATAACATTAAAAAATGAATAAAAAGTGATCAAAAAGTCCGATCAAAGCAAAAATCATACCGATAAAAACTTCAGATCACGGCGCAAAAAATGAGTCCTCATACCGCCCCGTACGTGGAAAAAAAAAAAAGTTATAGGGGTCAGAAGATGACATTTTTAAACATATACATTTTCCTGCATGTAGTTATGATTTTTTCCAGAAGTGCGACAAAATCAAACCTATATAAGTAGGGTATCATTTTAACCGTATGGACCTACAGAATAATGATAAGGTGTAATTTTTACCGAAATATGCACTGCATAGAAACGGAAGCCCCCAAAAGTTACAAAATGGCGTTTTTTTTTCGATTTTGTCGCACAATGATTTTTTTTTCCGTTTCGCCGTGCATTTTTGGGTAAAATGACTAATGTCACTGCAAAGTAGAATTGGCGACGCAAAAAATAAGCCATAATATGGATTTTTAGGTGGAAAATTGAAAGGGTTATGATTTTTAAAAGGTAAAGAGGAAAAAACGAAAGTGCAAAAACGGAAAAACCCTTTGTCCTTAAGGGGTTAAAGAGTACCTGTCAATAATTTAAGTACTCCTTCCTCCCTGATACCTCCTTTCCCCATCTTAAGTTTTAATTTTCATGGATTTTTACCCATTAATATGCCCTCCATCTTTGGCTTACTGTCTGTGAGCTCTGGCTCTCCTGTAGGGGGCATTCCTGGCAGGCACAATGTCAGCTGAAGCCCTGCCAGAGGGAACTTTACACCCTCTCTCTTCTATGCTGCGCTCACACTATGGAGGCAGCCAATCGTGGCAGGTTGCTCCTTAAAGGGGTATTCCAGCCTTAGACAACTTATCCCCTATCCAAAGGAATTGTTTGTAAAACCAGCATTTCCGAGACTGGAGCAGCACCCAGCACAGAATGATCAGACATCTAATCCCCTAACCCTGGGATCGGCATCCCGGGGCGTGGGATGCTTTTGAGTGGCACGCGGGGCCCCAGTCGGAGAGGCGCTCACTCTGCTCATGGGGATCCGGGATGTCCCGGATCCTCAGGCGTGCGAGCGCCGTTTTAAGCTGTGTGCGCACATGCACACACAGCTTAAGCCTCCTCTCAGCGTGAGCCACAGGACCTGCAGCTTCACTGAGAGGAGATCTGTGAATTCTGCCCCCAAGCAGTGCAGGCGCCAATGATGTCACTCATCAGCGTCTGCACTATAGCGGGAGAAGAACGCAGCCAGCTTGTGCTGCCCAGGGGATCGGTGCGTGGGAAATAGGTGAGTAAATTTTTTGTTTTTTTAATCATCCTGTTATCACAAAAGCAGGGGAGGGAAGGTAAGGAGAAGGGGGGTCGTGCAATTGATGATGATGATGGGGGGGTGCAAGTGATGATAATGAGGGGGGGTGCAAGTGATGATGGGGGGGTGCAAGTGATGCGGGTGGGGATGCAAGTGATGCGGGTGGGGATACAAGTGATGGGGGTGGTGGTGAACTTACTTCCATATCTGCTTACCTACCTGCATAGCTACCTACCTATCTATATCCAAGGAAAATCGTAGCGCACCAAAGTATAAAGTGCAGAATGCAGTGTAGTTTATTCCATTTCAAACAGTGTTACAGAGCAGACTACGTTTCGTCGTCTCTCATGCTTGACAAAGGCGAAGACAGGTCGCTGAAACGTAGCCTGCACTGTAACACTTTGTTTGGATGTTTGGAATGGAATAAACACTGAACTCTGCATTTCTGGGGACTGCACTGAAACAATGCAGAAACTAAGATGTTTGTCCTGCAGATGCTGCAGGGATGGGTTTTTGGGTTTTGGCTGGAAGAAGTCGTCATGGTGGTCTGAGCGAGGAGGAGGATGACGCTGAAAAGACGTGAATTGTGAGTCAGTTAATGTAACTGTGAGTATATTATTGCGCAACACGACTGGGGTCTGTATTATGTAAAGGGGGGGTCTGTATTATGGTGAGGTCTGATTCTGGGGTCCGTATTATGGTGGGGTCTGATTCTGGGGTCTGTATTATGGTGGGGTCTGATTTTGGGGTCTGTTATATGGTGGGGTCTGATTCTGGGGTCTGTATTATGGTGGGTGGTGATTCTGGGGTCTGTATTATGGTGGAGTCTGATTCTGGGATCCGTAATGTGGTGGTGTCTGATTCTGGGGTCTGTATTGTGGTGGAGTCTGATTCTGGGGTCTGTATTATGGTGGGGTCTGATTCTGGGGTCTGTATTATGGTGGAGTCTGATTCTGGGATCCGTATTATGGCGATGTCTGATTCTGGGGTCTGTATTGTGGTGGAGTCTGATTCTGAGGTCTGTATTATGGTGGGGTCTGATTTTGGGGTCCGTATTATGGTGCAGACTGATTCGGGGGTCTGTATTATGGTGGGTGGTGATTCCTGGGTCTGTATTATGGTGGGTGGTGATTCTGGGGTCTGTATTGTGGTGGGGTCTGATTTTGGGGTCCGTATTATGGTGCAGACTGATTCTGGGGTCCGTATTATGGTGGGTGATGATTCCTGGGTCTGTATTATGGTGGGGTCTGATTCTAGGGTCTGTATTGTGGTGGGGGTCTGATTCTGGGGTCTGTATTGTGGTGGGGTCTGATTCTGGGGTCTGTATTATGGTGGGTGGTGATTCCTGGGTCTGTATTATGGTGGGGTCTGTTTCTGGGGCAATTATGGTGGGTGGTGATTCTGGGGTCTGTATTATGGTGGGTGGTGATTCTGGGGTCTGTATTAAGGTGGGTGGTGATTCTGGGGTCTGTATTATGGTGGGGTCTGTTTCTGGGGCAATTATGGTGGGTGGTGATTCTGGGGTCTGTATTATGGTGGTGGTGATTCTGGGGTCTGTATTATGGTGGGGTCTGATTCTGGGGTCTGTATTATGGTGGGGTCTGTTTCTGGGGCAATTATGGTGGGTGGTGATTCTGGGGTCTGTATTATGGTGGGTGGTGATTCTGGGGTCTGTATTATGGTGGGTGGTGATTCTGGGGCAATTATGGTGGGTGGTGATTCTGGGGTCTGTATTATGGTGGGTGGTGATTCTGGGGTCTGTATTATGGTGGGTGGTGATTCTGGGGTCTGTATTATGGTGGGTGGTGATTCTGGGGTCTGTATTATGGTGGGTGGTGATTCTGGGGTCTGTATTATGGTAGGTGATGATTCTGAGGTCTGTATTATGGTGGGGGCTGAGCCTGGGGTCTGTATTATGGTGGGTGGTGATTCTGGGGTCTGTATTATGGTAGGTGATGATTCTGAGGTCTGTATTATGGTGGGGGCTGAGCCTGGGGTCTGTATTGTGGTGAGGACTGATACTGGGGTCTGTATTATACAGGTCTGTTAAAATGGTTGTTCTCACTGTAAGGTCACTACAGCTAGAACAATATATAGGGACAATTCTGGGGGGGGGGGGAAGCCACCCTGTGACAAGCCACACCCCCACAAACCCCATCCACATCAAATCACACCCACAACAAGCCACACACCAAGCGACTTTAAAAAAAATTTGGCCACAGCACTACCAAAAGGTTTCCTACCCCTGCCCTAACCTTTGGATAGGAGATAACATTTTTTACCCCTTAAGAACCCTGGGTTTTTCCATTTTTGCACTTTGGTTTTTCCTCCTCCTTTATGGTGGGTGATGATTCCTGGGTCTGTATTATGGTGGGGTCTGATTCTGGGGTCTGTATTATGGTGGGGTCTGGATTCTGGGGTCTGTATTGTGGTGGGGTCTGATTCTGGGGTCTGTATTATGATGGGTGGTGATTCCTGGGTCTGTATTATGGTGGGGTCTGTTTCTGGGGCAATTATGGTGAGTGGTGATTCTGGGGTCTGTATTATGGTGGGTGGTGATTCTGGGGTCTGTATTATGGTGGGTGGTGATTCCTGGGTCTGTATTATGGTGGGGTCTGATTCTGGGGTCTGTATTATGGTGGGGTCTGATTCTGGGGTCTGTATTATGGTGGGGTCTGTTTCTGGGGTAATTATGGTGGGTGGTGATTCTGGGGTCTGTATTATGGTGGGTGGTGATTCTGGGGTCTGTATTATGGTGAGTGGTGATTATGGGGTCTGTATTATGGTGGTGGTGATTCTGGGGTCTGTATTATGGTGGGTGGTGATTCCTGGGTCTGTATTATGGTGGGGTCTGTTTCTGGGGCAATTATGGTGAGTGGTGATTCTGGGGTCTGTATTATGGTGGGTGGTGATTCTGGGGTCTGTATTATGGTGGGTGGTGATTCCTGGGTCTGTATTATGGTGGGGTCTGATTCTGGGGTCTGTATTATGGTGGGGTCTGATTCTGGGGTCTGTATTATGGTGGGGTCTGTTTCTGGGGTAATTATGGTGGGTGGTGATTCTGGGGTCTGTATTATGGTGGGTGGTGATTCTGGGGTCTGTATTATGGCGGGTGGTGATTCCTGGGTCTGTATTATGGTGGGGTCTGTTTCTGGGGCAATTATGGTGGGTAGTGATTCTGGGGTCTGTATTATGGTGGGTGGTGATTCTGGGGTCTGTATTATGGTGGGGTCTGATTCTGGGGTCTGTATTATGGTGGGGTCTGTTTCTGGGGCAATTATGGTGGGTGGTGATTCTGGGGTCTGTATTATGGTGGGTGGTGATTCTGGGGGTCTGTATTATGGTGGGGTCTGTTTCTGGGGCAATTATGGTGGGTGGTGATTCTGGGGTCTGTATTATGGTGGGTGATGATTCTGGGGTCTGTATTATGGTGGGTGGTGATTCCTGGGTCTGTATTATGGTGGGGTCTGTTTCTGGGGCAATTATGGTGGGTAGTGATTCTGGGGTCTGTATTATGGTGGGGTCTGATTCTGGGGTCTGTATTATGGTGGTGGTGATTCTGGGGTCTGTATTATGGTGGGGTCTGATTCTGGGGTCTGTATTATGGTGGGGTCTGTTTCTGGGGCAATTATGGTGGGTGGTGATTCTGGGGTCTGTATTATGGTGGGTGGTGATTCTGGGGTCTGTATTATGGTGGGTCTGTTTCTGGGGCAATTATGGTGGGTGGTAATTCTGGGGTCTGTATTATGGTGGGTGGTGATTCTGGGGTCTGTATTATGGTGGGTGGTGATTCTGGGGTCTGTATTATGGTGGGGTCTGTTTCTGGCGCAATTATGGTGGGTGTTGATTCTGGGGTCTGTATTATGGTGGGTAATGATTCTGGGGTCTGTATTATGGTGGGTAATGATTCAGGGGTCTGTATTATGGTGGGTAATGATTCAGGGGTCTGTATTATGGTGGTGGTGATTCTGGGGTCCGTATTATGGTGGGTGATGATTCTGAGGTCTGCATTATGGTGGGGGCTGAGCCTGGGGTCTGTATTATGGTGGGTGATGATTCTGGGGTCTGTATTATGGTGGGTGGTGATTCTGGGGTCTGTATTATGGTGGGGTCTGTTTCTGGGGCAATTATGGTGGGTGGTGATTCTGGGGTCTGTATTATGGTGGGTGGTGATTCTGGGGTCGGTATTATGGTGGGTGATGATTCTGGGGTCTGTATTATGGTGGGTGGTGATTCTGGGGCAATTATGGTGGGTGGTGATTCTGGGGTCTGTATTATGGTGGGTGGTGATTCTGGGGTCTGTATTATGGTGGGTGGTGATTCTGGGGTCTGTATTATGGTGGGTGGTGATTCTGGGGCAATTATGGTGGGTGGTGATTCTGGGGCCCGTATTATGGTGGGTGATGATTCTGAGGTCTGTATTATGGTGGGGGCTGAGCCTGGGGTCTGTATTGTGGTGAGGACTGATACTGGGGTCTGTATTATACAGGTCTGTTAAAATGGTTGTTCTCACTGTAAGGTCACTACAGCTAGAACAATATATAGGGACAATTCTGGGGGGGGGGAAGCCACCCTGTGACAAGCCACACCCCCACAAACCCCATACACATCAAATCACACCCACAACAAGCCACACACCAAGCGACTTCAAACATTTTTTGGCCACAGCACTACCAAAAGGTTTCCTACCCCTGCCCTAACCTTTAGATAGGAGATAACATTTTTAACCCCTTAAGAACCCTGGGTTTTTCCATTTTTGCACTTTGGTTTTTCCTCCTCCTTTAAAAAAAATCATAATTCTTTCAATTCTGCACCTAAAAATCCATATGAGGGCTTATTTTTGCGCCAACAATTCTACTTTGTAATGACATCAGTCATTTTACCCAAAAATCTACGTAGAAACTGAAAAAATAATTGTGCAACAAAATCGAAGAAAAAATGCCACTTTGTCAATTTTGGGGGCTTCTGTTTATACGCAGTACATTTTTTCAGTTTAAATGACACCTTATCATTATTCTGTAGGTCCATACGATTAAAATGATACCCTACTTATATAGGTTTGATTTTGTGAAAAAATTATAATTTTGGACTTTAGAATTTTTTTGCGCGTACGCCATTGACCGTGTGGTTTAATTAATGATATTTTTATAATCCGGACATTTCTGCACGCGGCTATACCACACATGTTTATTTTTATTTACACTTTTTTTATGGGAAAAGGGGGGGTGATTCCTACTTTTACTAGGGAAGAGGTAAAATTATCTTTATTAACTTTTTTTTAAGGCACTAAGCAGTCATTTGGCGATCGGAAACGCAGGAGGAAGGTAGGGACCCTCCTTGTGTCCTCCAGCTGTTCGGGATGCTGCAATTTTGCCACGGCGGTCACGAACAGCCCACTGAGCTAACCCGGAGTAGTTTACTTTCACTTTAGACGCGGCGATCAACTTTGAACACCGCGTCTAAAGGGTTAATAGCGCGCGGCACAGCCATCAGTGCCGCGCGCTATTAGCCACGGCCATTATTAGAGGCCGGGCCTCACCCGCTATGACGCGGCGCCATGCCGTGGCCCCGCATTATAGAAAGGAGGCGGACTCAGGGCATACAGGTATGCCATTGGTCCTTAAGTGGTTAAGGTTGGAATACCCCTATAAAAAAGGGGTACACCGCTGGAAAACATTTTTTTTATAAATCAACTGGTGCCAGAAAGTTAAACAGATCTGTAAATTACGTCTATTTAAAAATCTTAATCCTTCCAGTATTTAGCTGCTGTACGCTCCACAGGAAGTTCTTTTCTTTTTGAATTTCCGTCTGACCACAGGGCTCTCTGCTGACACCTCTGTCCATTTTAGGAACTATCCAGAATAGGAGCAAATCTCCATACCAAACCTCTCCTGCCCTGTTTCTAACATGGACAGAGGTGACAGCAGAGAGCACTGTGGTCAGTCAGAAATTAAATAGTAGTGTGAACGGGGCCACTCCGGTGGAAAAAATAAAAATAAATATTATATATATACATATATATATATACATACATACATATATATATATATATATATATATATATATATATTTTTTTTTTTTAATCAACTGATGCCAGAAAGTTAAACAGATTTGTAAATTATTTCTATTAAATATTAATCCTTCCAGTACTTTTCAGCTGTTGTATACTACAGAGGAAATTCTTTTCTTTTTGGATTTCTTTTCTGTCACGGCCACAGTGCTCCCTGCCGACACCTCTGTCCATGTCAGGAACTGTCCAGAACAGGAGAAAATCCCCATAGCAAACCTATCCTGCTCTGGACAGTTCCTAAAATGGACAAAGGTGTCAGCAGAGAGCACTGTGGTTGTGACAGAAAAGAACTACCTCTGGAGCATACAGCCGCTAATAAGCACTGGAAGGATTACGAATTTTTAATAGAAGTAATTTACAAATCTGTTTAACTTTCTGGCACCAGTTTATAAAAAAAAAAGTTTTCCACCGGAGTACCCCTTTAAAAGGTAGGAGCTAGTCTCCTTGTGCCCCTCCCCGATCACAATATATACCTGTGTGTACCTAGCAATTGGGTTCATAGGGTTAAGACTCGAAATGCATCCATGCCTACTTTTCTGTGCTCTGTTGCATGTTTTTACCCTGGTTCCAATAAAGAAGACTTTTTTTTTTACCACTGGCTGTTATCTGCTGCTTTGTATCTGGTTTGGAGTCCCAGCCGTGTTGGGAACCCTTCAGCGCAGACCCTCCTGCTGCTAATTTACAACTCTGCTAAAAGAAGTATTCCAGGGAAAAACTTTTTTTTTATATCAACTGGCTCCAGAAAGTTAAACAAATTTGTAAATTACTTCCATTAAAAATCTTAATCCTTTCAATAATTATCAGCTGCTGAAGTTGTTTTCTGTCTAACATCTCTGCTTGTCTCGGGAACTGCACAGAGTAGAAGAGGTTTGCTATGGGGATTCACTTCCAAACTGGGCGTTTCCCGAGACAGGTGTCATCAGAGAGCACTTAGACAGAAAAGAACGACTCAACTTCAGCAGCTCATAAGTACTGAAAGGATTAAGATTTTTTTAATAGAAGTAATTTACAAATCTGTTTAACTTTCTGAAGCCAGTTGATAGATAGATATAGAGATATAGATATATAAAAATTTTTCCTGGATAACCCCTTTAACTTTCTGGCAGCAGTTAATTTATAGAAATTTTTTTTTTTGGAGGGAAGTACCCCTTTAATTCCTTCCTCTTTGCATGTGTAACAGAGGAGGAGGATCAGAGCAGACCTGCAGCGCTGCAGCACACAGCCACCTGCTCGATTGACAGGCAGAGAGCGAGCGCTGTGCAGAGCTGAGGCCCTGCCGGCATTTTCCGATTTTGGTTTCCTGCCAGGCCGGCAGGAGACTAAACGCAGGGCTAGAAAAGACACAGAACAAGGGCAGGACAGAAAGACCGACGACGATATATTATTATTATTATTATTTTTTTTTTTTAAATAAAATATACTAGAAAATTTCTTGTACAAAAGGAATAAAAAAAAAAAGTAGTTTTAGGGCAGGGTCACAGGGGATGTATCTGCAGTGTATTTCACGCTGCAGATGCATGGATGCAGTCACAGAGGGAATGCAGAGTGAGCTCCCGGCTGCGGCCATGTAGCTCTGTGTCCGCACGTATTGGCGGATTTCTACAGCGGGAAATCCACCACTACGAGCAGACACACAGAACTACCAGGCCGCAGCAGGGAGCTCGCTCTGCATTCCCTCTGTGACTGCCGTCGGCACATCCGCATTGTGAAGTACGTTGCAGACGCGCCCTGTGTGACCCTGTCCATTAAAAAATAAATTTAAAAAAATCCTGCAAAATGAAATCCTGCACCACAGATCAATTTATTTGCGGATTTTTTTGCGGCTACTGTATGTGGACTTACCCTTTTATGAAAATTCACTTTCAGATTTATCTTAAAGAAAAAAAATAAAATAAAATGCCCCAGCGGGGATAAGGGTGAGTTCCAACTTACCTTTGTGACACTGGTATTTTTTAACTTTTCTTTTTTTATAAATACACTAATAAAAGTGACATTTTATTGGGTTATAATAAGAGCATCAGTCACTCTGGATAGGCGCAGACAATCCTGAAACAAGTCTGCTGCATGTGAATTCAGTCGTATAAAGGTAGCGAATGAGTGTGCTAAAGCCTTCATTTCAGTGTTTCCCAACCAGGGTGCCTCCAGCTGTTGCAAAACTACAACTCCCAGCATGCCCAGACAGCCTTCGGCTGTCCGGGCATGCTGGGAGTTGTAGTTTTGCAACAGCTGGAGGCACCCTGGTTGGGAAACACTGCTTTATTTTATGATTGGATGATCTTTGCGGCTGAGACCAGATATGGATAAGATATACAGCTGGCATTTCGGTGACAGAAGGGGGGGGGGGGGGGGGTTTATAAATAGTCAAGTGTTTGTGCTTAGACGCACATGCAGAACACTGTGCCCTTACTGTAGCATGTGACAAGACCCCAGGACATGTCTTGTTGGTTCTGCTCAGCAGGAGACCCTCAGTGATTGCTGAGCAGCAGGCAGAGGATATATAGACAAACCCCAGTGTAATACCAAGAGCAGTAAGGAGTAAGCACCATGCAGAGGGGACAGTGTTCAAGGTGAATTTTCCCAGAGTCTTGTAATAAAATGAAAATATAGATGGGGCCACATTCACAGGTACGCGCTCTGCTGCAGATTTTACACTGTTAAAACAGCACTTTCTTATTTAGTGCAGCATAGGCAATTAGAGAATAATGTAGTGGTTCTTGTGTTTGTTTGTGCTTACCTGTTTTAGCTTATGTGGCAGTATGGGATTGGCTACATGTTGGTTCGCACTTCCATTACAGAAGAAATTCTGTAATGCAGCCTGTATTTCAAGGTGAACTCATTAGACCAGTGCTTCGCCAACCAGCGTGCCTCCAGCTGTTGCAAAACTACAAGCATGCCCGGACTGCCTTCGGGAGTTGTAGTTTCGCAACAGCTGGAGGGATACTGTTTGGGAAACCCTGCAATAGACTATAATGCAGCCCGGTCTCCTGTAATTAGTTGGACTGTATGCTGAGCCAGGGAGTACAGCGCTCTGGCATCTCTGGAGGTGCCATAGAGATTGAATGGAGCGGCTGCGTGTGCGTGCCGACTTGCCACTTCATTAAGCAAGCAGATTTGGGTCCCTGTTCTGAAACTACTTAGAATTTAGAAATGGTATCAGTATAGTAATTCTATCTCACCAAAGCAATAAGGCTCGGTTCACAATTTTTTGGGGGTATGTCACCTGTAGAGATGAGTGAACGTACAGTAAATTCGATTAGTCACGAACTTCTCGGCTCGGCAGTTGATGACTTATCCTGCATAAATTAGTTTAGCTTTCAGGTGCTCCCGTGGGCTGGAAAAGGTGGATACAGTCCTAGGAGACTCTTTCCTAGGACTGTATCCACCTTTTCCAGCCCACCAGAGCACCTGAAAGCTGAACTAATTTATGCAGGATAAGTCATCAACTGCTGAGCCGAGAAGTTCGTGAAGAATCAAATTTACTGTAAGTTCGCTCATCTCTAGTCACCTGTATACCGGCAAAAAGATACACCAGCAAATGCAATAGCGGTTCTATTGACTTTCATAGACCAAACTGTAGTCTGTGTGTGTGTGTGTGTGTGTGTGTGTATATATATATATATAATATTTTGTGTATAAATATAGTGTGTGTGGATAGATAGGGGTGTGTGTATACTGCATAAATGTATGTGTGTGTATATGTATAATATATATATATATATATATATATATTATACATATACACACACATACATTTATGCAGTATACACACACCCCTATCTATCCACACACACTATATTTATACAAAATATTATATATATATATTTACACACACACACACACTATATATATATATATATATATATATATATATATATATATATATATATATATATATATATATATATATATATATACACACATACATACACACACACACTATTTATTCCTATATACACACACACACACACACACTATTTATTCCTTTATATATATACATATATACACACACACACACACACACACTATTTATTCCTTTATATATATACACACACACACACACACACACTATTTATTCCTTTATATATATATACACACACACACACACACACTATTTATTCCTTTATATATATATATATACACACACACACACTATTTATTCCTTTATATATATACACACACACACACACACTATTTATTCCTTTATATATATATATATATATATATATATATATATACACACACACACACACACACACACTATTTATTCCTTTATATATATATATATACACACACACACACACACTATTTATTCCTTTATATATATACACACACACACACACACACACTATTTATTCCTTTATATATATATATACACACACACACACTATTTATTCCTTTATATATTATATATATATATATATATATATATATATATATATATATATATATATATATATATATATATATATATATATATACACACACACACACACACACACACACACACACTTTATTCATTTATATACAGGCCACCAACATTCTACATGCACACCACAATTGTACACATTATATTTTGATAATAAGTCAGGACACCTTTTAATCACTTCATCATTTTCTACTTTATTACCTCAAATTAACAAACACATTAAAGCTGAAAAAAGTCTATATTTACACAGGAAGTACAAAAACCCCCCCAAAAAGTTTGCGTTTTCCCCTCCCCCCCCCCAAATCTGGATATTTGTATTTTTTCTTGCATTTTTTTAAAATGATAAAGTAATAAAAATTACCACAAATAAAAAAAGAAAAAAACGTAAATAGATAGTAAATAAATTAGGAAAAAAACAAAAAACAAACAAACATTGTTAAATATTGAAACAGTTTGGAGGGTGTGTAAGAGGACTAGTTACATGGCGCCATCTGGTGGCGGAGACTGGCCAGGACACTGTGAGAAATAGGAGCTGGAACATTCGGTATTCCCACCATCTGGACCATCCCAACCATTTACAACCCTCGCTAAATATCGTATGCACCTTCACAGTCTTCATCAGGAAAGTCACAAAAAGCAGCCATCTTAATCTCTTGTCACCGCAGAAGGGTGGGGGGAGAGGTGCAGAATGATGGGCGTTGGGGTGTTTTTTTCGTCTTTTTTTTTTTTTTTCAAAAGATTTAGACCACAAGCCACTAGCAGCCACAGTGGGAGATACCCAACAATAAACCTACTACTAAAATACTATTAACCTATAAATAAAAAGGTCAGTAAGACCTGGCATCGCTCACCGTTCAGACGACTCCACCTTTTCCCCAAAATTCTGCACGGTTCTTTGGAGCAGGCGCATACTAAAAGCAAGCTAGGCCTCCACTGTGGATCAGGGTGGGGTATTAGGCAGCCATACTGCCCCTCTCCAGATCTTTGGGGACAGTAACGCCCCATCTATCTCTTCCATTATCGAGTTAGAGAAGACTGGAAGGGGGAAAATCGGGCCCAACCCAGGCTCCCATACCTAGGAAAGGCTTCAGTCCTGTATTGGTGACAAGTCTTCTTTCCTCGCTAACTTTCGCATCTTTAAAGATTATAGGAGAAAAAAAAAAAAAAGAAAAATGTACAGCTAAAATCTTACATTTAGAAAAAATGTAAAGTTAAAGTTTTTTTTGGGGGGAGGGGTTGGTTTGGGGAGGTAAGCTAAAAAATAAAAAGAATATATACAGTATATATCTATATGTAGTGTTCAGTTTAGAAGAAGCAGGGAGAACTTCTGCTGTCCTGGACTGCCAAGTATGTCTGGAAGGAAAGGGGCGAGGCAAATCCCTCCTCGAAGTTCTTGCGTCTGCGCTGGAACCAGCATCTTCGGCATGGCTCTCTTCATTGGCAGAAAATAAAAGTTTAAAAAAAATTTTAATCTTTAAAAGAAAAAATGAAATACAGTGAAGACACTGGAAAGAAAAGAAAGAGAAATGGTGTTATGGTTATATTCTGCGAGTTTAGGTTTGGGCTTTTTAGTTTAAATTACAAGATCAATTCCTAGGCTCAGCTCTCAATATATACGGCACAGGGCGCTACTCTGAGCTAGGAATACTCCATACGCCCCTCACTCAGGCCTCATTCATATTTGTGCCATTTAAAAATAAATAAAATTAAATATAAATAAATATACCGTACATACATGCACACAATTTATCACAAGTTAGGTTCCATATTGTGTTATATTATTAGAATACAGAAATATACCTGTATTTTTCGCCGTATAAGACGCACTTTTTCTTCCCCAAAACTTTGGGGGAAAAGTTGGTGCGTCTTATAGGGCAAATACGCATTAAAATCCTGTCATATCGCGGCGGTCCCTGCGGCCATCAACGGCCGGGACCCGCGGCTAATACAGGACATCACCGATCGCGGTGATGCCCTGTATTAACCCTTTCAGACGCGGCGATCAAAGCTGACCGCCGCGTCGGAAGTGAAAGTGAAACTAACCCGGATGCTCAGACGTTCCAGAGCGACCCCCGGGACAGCGATGGAGGGCGACATGCAGGGCAGCGGTGACGGGTCCGGAGTGGCGGGGACACGTGAGTATTACCTCCTATACCAGTGGTCTTCAACCTGCGGACCTCCAGATGTTGCAAAACTACAACTCCTGGCTTGCCCGGACAGCCAATGGCTGTCCGGGCATGCTGGGAGTTGTAGTTTTGCAACATCTGGAGGTCCGCAGGTTGAAGATCACTGTCCTATACTTGACAATGTATTTGGTTCAGAATCTTTTTTTTTCTAGATTTTCCTCCTTTAAAATTGGGTGCGTCTTATATGCCGGAGCGTCTTATATGGCTAAAAATACGGTATTTATATGAAGGTGCATGTTGTGGATGTGCGACCATGTCTGTTTTCTCTATTTGAATTCACATTGTGTTTCTATCCCCATCCTTTTGTTTTTACTTGGTCAGCACTCTGCCCCTCCCTCTCAGCCCAGGCCTATACATGATGTTGTTAGGGACCCACTACTTACAGGTGGCCATGACGTGGCTATCGGGCTTGCACTTAATGATCATAAAGTACACCAACGACCTGTTAGTTTAATAAATGTTGCCGAGAAGCATTAGATCAAGGTGCATGTTGTGGATGTGCGACCATGTTTGTTTTCTCTATTTGAATTCACAGAAACATATTTATTTTTTTCAGAACAAAAATGAATAAATACACACAAAAACAGTTGTTTTTAAAATTTAACCCATTGGCTTCTATGTACTTAAAGAGCAGCTGTCACCAGGATTTATCACCTAAAATTGTTTCCCAACCAAAGGCTGTCCAGGCATGCTTGGAGTTGTTTTTCCACAGCTGGAGGCTCCCTGGATGGAAAACACTGCCCTAAAGCTATGCAGTATATGTAAAAGCTGTGTAGCACAGTAATGCAGCCATGGTTTTCTTTGCTTTATGATGTTGAAAAGCGCTTTTATTCGCAATCATGAACAAATCGAGAGGTGTGCCCGGTGTGCACAGACCCTGTGTGAGGGTAATACAGCTTTTCCGTGCATGCGCAGTCTTAGACCATTAAGGCTCTCATTGAGAAGTCCCATCACTAGAGGCAGGGAGTCAGCGAGCGGTCTACATTAGAGATGAGCGAACTTACAGTAAATTCGATTCGTCACGAACTTCTCGGCTCGGCGGTTGCTGACTTTTCCTGCATGAATTAGTAAAGCTTTCAGGTGCTCCCGTGGGCTGGAAAAGGTGGATACAGTCCTAGGAGACTCTTTCTTAGGACTGTATCCACCTTTTCCAGCCCACCGGGGCACCGGAAAGCTGAAGTAATTTATGCAGGAAAAGTCAGCAACCGCCGAGCTGAGAAATTCGTGACAAATCAAATTTACTATAAGTTCGCTCATCTCTAGTCTACATCTATCGGTTGGAGACAGTGGTAGAGCGGAGGAGATGTATGTTGCTCACGCCGGGCTTGTGCGACGACGTGACGTTGTTCGAGAGGGGTGGCATTGCAGACCCTCGGCCACATCTCTCGGACTGTTTTGACTGAATAAAAGTATTTTCTAGCATCATAATGCCTCTGATTAGGCAAAGGAAGTTATGGCTGCATTACTGTTCTACACAGCTTTTACATACTGTGCTTAGCTTTTAGGGGGTAAAAACTGGATCAAAATGAAATTGGAATGTAAATTAAAGCATTTAAAGGGGAACCCCGTTACTGAAGTTCTTTGCCCCCGACTAGGAAACCCCCCCGCGCAATCTCCTCCCCGGGTCCCTGGATCTCCTTGTGCACGGAGCAACTCCTCCGTGCATTGAGCAATATTTCAGTCCCTAGGTGCAGAAGTGTGAATGAGCCCTTATGTAAAAGGGAGGTGACTGCAACCATTTTGTCCCACCAAGAAGCACTCTGGGCATTTTAAGGCATCATTTATATCACATTTTTAGGGTACATTACTAGTACACATCAGGCCCACTGACTGTAATGGACCATATGAAGTTTACTAGAGACTAATTTTAATATATTTGGTATGTCTAAACATAGTTACTGGTAGACAGACAGCCTATTAGAGTCAATAGGCATACTGCTAAAAGTCTGAATACCTTCCCCCCCCCCCCCCCAATATCCATATGTATACTGTCGCTGTCCCTAAGAAACATGATATGAATGGGTCTAAGAAGCTGCTTTGCTGGCATAAGCTACAATCTACTAGTAAGGTTATGGCAGTGTTTTGTTGGTGTAATATGTACCACAATTGGCTTTTTCACTATTTCTCAGTTATTTTGTGAAAAATAAAAAGGGATCTCACCTAAGCAAACATTGGTCCAGTGACAGCCTTCATTTTCCAAGATGGTCAAACGGTACGCTGGCCTGAAAGAGAGAAAACAGCAATCACTAGGAAGCCCCACACGATGTGCCAAGGAGTCATAAAAGAAATAATGACCGAACTTACAAAAAGTTTTCATCAAAGAAAAAGCATCATGTAAAAAAACAAGAAAAAAAACTATCCCCTATTCACAGTTGTACATTGCAGGGGGGCCGACTGCTGGGACTCCCCAGGAACAAACCGTGTCGACCCCTGTACAAAATGGCGTATGACACGCCCCCTCCATATAGCTCTACGAGAGAGCCGAAGATAGCTGAATGGCTGTCCCATAGATACATATGAAGGGGGCTTGTCTGATGCCGTTTTTGCGGGGGTAGAGACAGCCCATTCCCGTAGAGAGCCGGGGCCCGAACAGGAGATCACAGGGGGTCCCAGCAGTCGGACCCCCTGCGATGTAAAACTTATTTAAGTTTTTGTACATGATATATCTTCTTTAACTCTGCAGACTGTGTTTTGGGTCCCATCTTTTCCCCACAAAAGACGACGACTATCTATTCTAGCTGTCTATTGCTCACAAAAACGGCTGTAAAGTAACACAATTTACTAAGAGTGAAGTGTAGTTTTCTTTGTGTTTTCCCCTTGCAGGTATTTTTCCATGGTATTTAAGGTTGTTGATTTCTCTCCACATTTATTTTTTTATTTTTTAATAATTCATTATTTTAAAATTTTAAGAAAACCAGGGGGAACAAAACTGTAGAGGTAGAGTGGTGCAGTTGCCCATAGTAACCAGATTGCTTAGTTTATTTTTCACAGGTCTCTTTAAAAATGAAAGCAACAATCTGATTGGTTGCTATGGGCAACTGAACCACTTCCTCTTCCCCATCATCCCTACACAGAGGGAAGTAAAGCAGTAAAGTTCCTCCCCACCCCTCCCTTGTCCTGCTTGCAGCGGCAATGCGCCACTCCGAGCAGCCACACCGGGGATTGCGAGTCACCGCGCGCATGCACAGTGTACTCCGACATTGCGGCTGATCTTCCCCGCCCCCCCCCACCACCATCATCTCCAGAATGGGACCCTGGCTCTCACAGCTATATGGAGCGTTAGACTGCACGTGTCGTCTGCTGCTCCATGCAGTGCCAATAGACTGGAGATACCCAAGCGTTGTACTCTGAAGCCAATGCATAGAGCGGTAGACGGCATATACAATCTACCGCTCCATACAGCTGAGAGAGCTAGGGTCCCATTCTGGAGATGATGAGGGGGTCCTAAGGATCAGACACATATCCCCTTAGTCTCTGGATGGGGAATAGGTTATTTTAGGCTAGATTGCCCCCTTTAAAAAGGGGTTTCTGGCATTCAAAAATGTTCTGCATAAAAATACAGTGTTCGGCATTCAACGGTAATCCAACTTCTGTGAGTGCGTACAGAAAGAAATATGGATTCTCCAAATTGAATTATAACAATTTAGTATAAAGATCCTTTCAATGAGACAAATGGCACTGAAAACATAATGACATTGATACAGTTAAACAGGGGCTACACTAAAAAACTATTTAACATAAGATGTGCCCCACCATCTGCCTCCCTGCCACATTTATGGGGTTTGCACAAGAGTAAGATGTAAAGCTGTGGCCCCTGAAAACCCTTTAGATATTGATCTACACCACTTATTGAGTCCCTAGTATGGAGTTTCCCAACCAGTGTGCCTCCAGCTGTTGCAAAACTACAACTTCCAGCATGCCCGGACAGCCTTTGGCTGTCCGGGCATGCTGGGAGTTGTAGTTTTGCAACAGCAGGAGGCACCCCTGTTGGGAAACACTGCCCTAGCAGTTACATGAGGACAGGGTCACCTGTGATGCTGAAATCCGTGACACTTCTTGTCGCCCTGTGAGATCAGAGGAAGAGACGTTTGCTGGGGCTCCCCGATGTAACCTCATGCTGACCTTGCGTTCTCTGTCCACCCGTGAGATTGCCCGAGGAGACGTGTTACCTGGGAAAACAGAAGGCAAACCGAAGTGTAAGTATTGTAGGTGTAGGCAGGAATTTGGTTCACATTTCAATGGTCTAATACAGCGTTTCCCAACCAGGGTACCTTCAGCTGTCGCAAAACTACAACTCCCAACATAACCCTGTCGTAAATACATCTGTTAAAGGGTATTCCCATCCACATTATAAGGCTGGGTTCATATCACGTTTTTGCCATACTGTTTTCAATCAGTTTTTCTAAAGAAAACCATATGGCAAAAAAAAACGGATGGAACAGTATGGGAAAAAGTAAACCGGATGTGTTTTTAAACTGTATACTGTTTTTAAAAGTGCATACAGTTCTGTCTGTTTTTATAAAAAAAAAATTAAAAAAAATTGTTTTTGATAATTTTGTCCATTTTTTATGGGAGGGGTGTTGGGTGGGGACTTTAGGATGCAAATGCGCATGTGTAAAGTAAATAGCGTATACGGTTTCCCGTATGGAACTGTATACATGTGCGTTTCCCATTGGCGTCCATGTTAAAAAAAAAAAACTTATGCGGTTGCAGTACGGTTTTTAAACCGGAGACAAAAACGTGGTCAACCACAGTTTTGACTCCGGTTTAAAAACCGTACTGCAACCGCATTCGTTTTTTTTAACATGGACGTCAATATGGGAAACGCACATGTATACGGTTCCATACGGGAAACCGTATACGGTTTTTACTTTACACATGCGCATTTGCATCCTAAAGTCCCCACCCAACACTCCTCCCATTAAAAATTGACAAAATTATTAAAAACGTATGTAAACGTATATAAAAACAGACGGAACTGTATGCACTTTTAAAAACAGTATACAGTTTAAAAACGCATACGGTTTACTTTTTCCCATACTGTTCCATCCGTTTTTTGGCCATACGGTTTTCTTTAGAAAAACTGATTGAAAACAGTATGGCAAAAAGATGATGTGAACCCAGCCTAAGCCATAAATGTCTCCTTAATGTTGGCTCCACCTCTGGGATACCTGCCTATGCTGAGATGGAGGTCTCCAGGGCACCCACCGAAGATGGTTAGGAACCAGAAAATTTACTTTAAAGGGGTATTCCGGCCAAAGACATCTTATACCCTATCCAAAGCATAGGGGATGAGATGTCTGATCGCGGGGGGTCCGCTACTGGGACCCCGCAATTTTCGGGCAGTATTCTATGCAGGGCTGTTGCTCCAGTCTCGACACGTCCCCTCCATTCAGGTCGTGATGCCTGACGAAAAGGCCATCCCGGTCTAGAAACGCGTTGTGTGTTCATAATAAACAGTTACCTACTCTAATCCTGCTCGAGCTTCAATATATTGACCTACTGGCAGCGCGGGCACTTCCAGATTCTATTGTGTGTCCAGTGTGTTCCATTCAGGTCTATGGAAGGGGGCATGATGGCATAGAATGTGGGTGCTGCACGGAGACCAGCAATGGGACCCCCACGATCGGAAATCTTATCCCCTATCCCTTGGATAGTGAATAAGATGTCTTTGGCCGGAATACCCCTTTAGGGTACGTTCACACGTCCGCAGATTTGCGCAGGATTTTCTGCTGCAGATTTCAATGTAAACTAAATGACTGAGCGCAGCTTCTAATCTGCAGTTACAAATCCTGCGCATCAAATCTGCGCAGGATCCTGTATGTGTGAACGTACCCTTAATGGGAGTTGCACAAATGGTATAGCCACACCAGCTATTCTGTTTTTGCAACTCGCATTAAAGTCAAAGGGAGTAAGGCAAATTGCGTAACTTTCCCACTTCAGCTATTTGCTTCCTGACCATGTCCCGCTGATGTCCCGCAAACAGGCCAGAGGGGGCCGGTAGTCAATGGAACGCCCCTTTAAATCTTACTGTATGCACTGATAAGTATATGTCTGGGGAAATTCCCTAACCTATACATAGGATTTTCCCAATTTACACCAAACCTACATAAACCCCATGAAAAACACCTTAATGGAAGCCAAAATTACGGGACAATGTTGTCTATGTATAGGTTTGCCGTACATGCTGATAAATCTGCCAGTGTAAATGATAACCAGGCAAAAAATACGTGGTGTGAAATTTAAACAGTAGCAATGAGGCTAAGACAATGGGGCAAAATTACTGTCTGAAACTTACAGTAAGAATGTTCCAATGGCTCAAGCAGTCTATACAGTTAGCACCACATTCCCCTCTGCTCTCATATGCCCGACCATCTCTTAAATATTTGTGGACCCTTCGCACATGTGAGCGTGAGGTGGGCAGAGGGTATGCTGGGTCCTAAAGGTCCTAAATGCCTAAAGGACAACGTTTACATATTGGCAACAGAGGCTATCTACTGTATCTTAGCCGCTGCTGATCCGGGTGAATTATACATCAATTTAAAGGGGTATTCAAGGGAATTTTTTTTTTTTTTTTATATCAAAAGGCTCCAGAAAGTTAAAACAGATTTGTAAATTGCTTCTATTAAAACAATCTTAATTCTTTCAATAATTATCAGCTGCTGAAGTTGAGTTGTTGTTTTCTGTCTGGCAACAGTGCTCTCTGCTGACATCTCTGCTTTTCTCAGGAACTGTACAGAGTAGAAGAGGTTTGTTATGGGGATTTGCTTCTAAACTGGGCGGTTCCCGAGACACGTGTCATCAGAGAGCACTTAAACAGAAAAGAACAACTCAACTTCAGCAGCTCATAAGTACTGAAAGGATTAAGATTTTTTCTATAGAAGTAATTTACAAATCTGTTTAACTTTCTGGAGCCAGTTGATATAGTATATAAGTGTATATATATATATATATATATATATATATATATATATATATATACACCGTATATAAAGTTTTTTTTCTGGATAACCCCTTTAATTCGGTTCACCTGCACTATAACCCTGTGTATTGGGTTCAGTGAGGGTTAACTTGCTGTCAGTTTTCCTATGAGCCAGAATGCTGACGCCCTAAAGTGTCCAGCTAAGCATTCATAGGGTGCAATATTGCTGAAGGGCCAGGATAATCATGGTCTAAGATTCCCCTGAGGAAGTCAAAGAGGTATTGTGGCCATGAATAAACCCCATCACCGAAATATCTTCCTAACCAAATTAAGAAATAAGGAAGCACAGGAATCTTCTCAAATATTTTTCATTGACTTAAAAATGTGAAATAGTTTTTAAAACGTTTGCATTAGGTTTTCATAAGTGGAGTTGAAGTGATTAGACCTCCACTGATAGCTAAAACAAAGGGGCAGAAGTACTTATCTGAGTGCTGTGACCATTTTTGATCGGCTCTCCTCAGACAGTCCAGTGAGCGTGTACAGACTCTCTATAGACATTCTATGAGCATACACACTTGGCCTTCTGAAGAGAGCTAAGCAGAGCTGACAATTCTGGGGGTCTCAGCACCTGGACCCCACCAATAAAAACTATGACATGTCTATTCAGGTAACATATTCAGCCACTGATGGGGTCATGAATCGCTTTCAACAAGATCCAAGGAAAATTGTAGAAGTGTAACTGGCAAGTACTTACCACTCTGCTGAATCCTTGAGGCTGGTGTGGAGGCTACGGGGTCTCCGCCATTCCTTAACCGATTAGGTGCTGCACCTGCTGGAGGGCCGGGAGGTAACACTCGAGTGGTGGAACCTCTAAGTTGTCCCATTCTCTCTTCTCGATCATGTTCCCTTCTTTCCCTGTCCATATCTTCTGGATTCCGAGCTGCGCCCTACAACCAAACACAAGTAAATATGAACACGTTCATTTATTTAATAAACATTATATATAAATATTTTTATTAAATAAAAATATTTCTTGGAATAAGTCTATTTTCTTAGGCTGCATTCACATTACGTTTGTTACATACGGGGATCAGATCCGGCAGGGAGATCCCAGCCGGACCGGGCCCCCAACACATTCATTTGAATGAGCCGACCAGAGTCAGATAATGACTCCGGTCGGCTCATTTTTGCTCCGTATCTGGTTTTGGGACCGGGCTAAAAACAGTGGTATACTACAGTTTTGAAAAATAAAAAGTCCTCATAAAATACTTTGCAACAAAACCAAACATGCGTTTGGCTATGCGTTCAGACGATGGAATTTTCTTGCGATAAGATTTCCAGACATTCCACTGCAGCAGAGTCCCATTGATTTCAATGGGATTCTGCTGCACTGTGCACACGGCGGAATTTCAGTAGCAGATGTTTCTGCTGTGGAAATCCCAATTCTGGAATTCGCAGAAATAATAGACATGTCTATTCTTTCTGCGGAGTCCGCACGAAAATGCATATTGCATCTATGAGACGACGCATTCCAAGCGGCCTTAGCGCCGGCATATTCTGCTGTCGGTGTATATGTATTCAGTAGAGATGAGCGAATTTACAGTAAATTCGATTTGACACGAACTTCTCGGCTCGGCAGTTGATTACTTATCCTGCATAAATTAGTTCAGCCTTCAGGTGCTCTGGTGGGCTGGAAAAGGTGGATACATTCCTAGGAAAGTCTCCTAGGACTGTATCCACCTTTTCCAGCCCACGGGAGCACCGGAAAGCTGAACTCATTTATGCAGGAAAAGTCATCAACTCCCGAGCCAAAAAGTTCGTGACGAATCGTATTTACTGTAAGTTCGCTCATCTCTAGTATTCAGTCTAAAAAATATATTTAAAAAATAAATAAATTAGGATCATATTACATTAAAACCAAATTGCTCTAATATAAATGGGAAAAATAAAATAAAAATAAATCTAGTGGCACTCACCATGACGTCAAGATAAAGGGGAATTGACTATGCTACAGGGACTGTAAAGCTAATATAGTTCATAATATAGTATCTGTAACCTGTGTCTCACAATTCTTATGTGATCTTTGCCCCAATGTTAATTTTTATCAGCATACATAATGAGTAAGCGGTCTTAGATTTTCCCAGGTTGCAGTGCAGCCTGAAGCAATACGTCACTAGTCAGGTGTTGAAAAGGAGGCCTGTCTGCTTCAATGGGTGGAGTGACTGCTAGGTGAGGGGAAATCATTCTCCACAAGGCTACAGCTGTACTGCAATGGGTGGGGTGGCTGACGTGTGGGAGGGAGAAAAATGACCTCACACTTACAAATAAGGGATCCTAGGACTTGAAGTTGGAAGGAAGGAACTCCCAACAGGAAATAGCCAGTTTACAAAAGGAAGGCAGCAGCGTTAAGGTGGACTCACAACAAAGCTATTTAGCCCTAAGACAAGCATGGATCCTTTCAAAGCATGACCGTTACTGTCTGGCAGGTAAGTACTAAAATCACCTTATGGTGGATAACCCCTTTAAAAGGGGTACTCCGGTGGAATTTTATTTTATTTTTTAAAATCAACTGGTGCTAGAAAGTTAAACTGATTTGTAAATGACTTCTATTAAAACATTTTTATCTTTCCAGTACTTATTAGCTGCTCAATACTACACAATGAAATTATTTTCATTTAGGAACACAGAGCTCTCTGCTGACATCACGAGCACAGTGCTCTCTGCTGATATCTCTTTCGATTTTAAGAACTGTCCAGAGTAGGAGAAAATCCCCATAGCAAACACATGCTGCTCTGGACAGTTCCTAAAATAGACAGAGATGTCATCAGAGAGCACTGTGCTCGTGATGTCAGCAGAGAGCACTGTGCTCCAAAAAGAAAAGAATTTCCTCTGTAGTATTCAGCAGCTAATAAGTACTGGAGGGATTAAGATTTTTTTTAATAGAAGTAATTTACAAATCTGTTTAACTTTCTGGCACCAGTTAAAAAAAAAAAAAAAAAAAAGTTTTCCACCGGAGTACCCTTTTAAGACGTGGACAGAGGCTGGAGCAACAATTGTTTCACGCCACTTTGTGGCGTGAAACAATTGTTGCTTAAGCCTCTGTCCATGTCCTAATCTGCCCGTTTTTCGCTATGGATTTCTGAAATAAAGGACTGTTTTACTGACTACATGGTCGGTGCCACTAGATTTTTTTTTCCGTATAAACTAATATCTGGATAGCAGAAAACCACCCATATTAATTGAATGTGTTTTTTTTTACCAGACTACAGCACTCTGTTGACATTGATATGTTTGGCTGTGGAGATGACCGTGCCAGTAAAAGAGTCTTTTTACATATTTTTCAATAGCACTATGACGACTTACAAATTTGAGCATGTTCCAGTCGAACACGTAGTCATATGAAAACCCTTGTCGATGGAAGAGGTTACGGAACAGCTGCCTCAGGTAGGAATAGTCCGGCTTGTCGTCAAATCGCAGGGAACGGCAGAAATTCAAATACGTGGAGAACTCGGCTGAAAGAGAACAGCACAAACACGTGAACATTGGCCCCGATTGACTAAAGTGAAAACAACTGTTTTTGTCTGTTCATACCCAAGATTGTTTGAATGTGCGCCAAAAAAACTAACAAAACAAGTAAACATATGTTTTGTAAATGGTTTCTTTAAAAGGGAGTGTACCGAGTTTTTTTTTTTTTTGGGTTATTTTCTTTTATTTTTTTCTTCTTTGATTTTTATGCTTGTGTGTCTTTTTTTTAATATTTGGTAGAACTATGTATTTTTGGTTGGCTACTTTTTGGCAATTTTGCTTTCTCCGGTGTGACCTTTAGAATTTTTTGTTTTTTTATCTTTTTGTTATTTTTTTGTTCTGAAAGGTATTTTTTTGTGCCATAAACCTTTTAAAACAAAATAGAAAAATAAAAAACGCCTTCTGTTGCGTTCCTAGGCCCTTTACTACAAGGGAAACGTGAACCTATCTTCTGTCACAAGCCGAGCCCCTGAAGTTCAATGTATGACGTAGTTTTATTATTGTGTCGCACGGTGCCAGAATTAAATCTCTACAATTACTTGGAAACGTGCGTCAAAATAATGAAATACTAGGAAAAACACACAGTGGGGCTTTTAAAACCTACACTAGTAATAAATCCCCCCATATTGTCTCAATAACTTGTTTACATGTTCTTGCACATACAGGGGCACACGGAGTTCCCACAGCTCTGTGCTCCATTCTGCACAACGTTACGTAATCTCCCCTTGAAGCAGACTGTGATGAAGAAACAGCGAGGCCTCATAGATCCGAGGTCTGTGCCCCTTTCTCTCGATTCTAAGATCTCGGGATACAATATTGAAAATCTCCTATTCACTGTAATGGTCAAGGAGCTCTGTGCTACGGACCCTTGCATTCAAGGGGTATTCCAGGATTTTTTGTTATCTGACTATGCTACAGGGGCTGTAAAGTTAATGTAGTTCTTACTATAGTGTCTGTACCTGTGTGTGACGGTTTTCTCACAATTCTTCTGTGATATTTACCCCAATATTTATTTTTACCAGCATACAAAATGACTGTTGTCTCAGATTTTTCCCAGCTTGCAATGCGGTCGAGACCTGACATCACTAGTCAGCTGATGACAGGGAGCCTGTCTACTTCAATGGGTGGAGGAATCAATCTGCAACTAATGCAACAGCTGTAGGCACCCTGATTGAAAACCACAGGTCTTTTGTTTCAATGGGTGGGGTGGCTGATGTGTGAGAGGGAGGAAAATGGCATTGTGCGATTTGTAGTAAAAAAAAAAAACATAAGTCAAACAGGAAATACAAGTTCACTAAAAGCTAGCCACAGTTATGGTAATCTCATGACATAGCCATTTAGCCCCAAGACAAGCGCAGATCCTTCCTAAGCATGTCCATTACTGCCTGCCAGGTACGTACTAAAATCACCTTATGCTGGAGAACCCCTTTAAAAGGGAATAAGTCACCCATTTAGTTTTAGTTTCATTAATAGAGATAAAACAGAAGAAACTAATGTAAGAATCTACGAAAACATTGAGAAAAAATTATAAATATATAATATATATATATATATATATATATTTATTTTGTATTTTTTTATATATTTTTTTATTACATTTATTAAATTTTTCTTATTTTCATTTTCTTTTTTTATTACTAAGCATGGGAGTGTTTTCCAACCAGTGTCCCTCCAGCTGTTGCAAAACTACAACTCCTAGCATGCCCAGGCATGCTGGAAGTTGTAGTTTTGCAACAGCTGGAGGCACACTGGTCGGGAAATACTGAGCTACACCACAGCATTGCGAGCACTTTATAGCAGGTGTCAGATTTACTGCCCCCTAGGAGGCTGTCTGAGCATGCTGGGAGTTGTAGTTTTCCAACAGCTGGAGGCACACTGGTCGGGAAACACTGGAGGTACACCACAGCATTGCGAGCACTTTATAGTAGGTGTCAGATTTACTGCCCCCTATCTCAGCAGCCAGGGGAGATGCATGCAGAATCTTATCTGTATAAAGCATTGGTTGCTATCCTACCTTATCTATACCTCCAGCAGTACAATAGAGCTGTCATTAACCTGCCCATCCTCTGATGATAAGGAATAGATTCTCCTTCCCTTGCTCCCTCCCCCATACTGTGTATGTATAGACAATAAAACCGACCAGCACAAAACTGATATTTCAAGTTTGTGTGTTTTTATGTTAAAAGTACATTAAAGGGGTACTCCGGTGGAAAACAATTTTTTTTTTTTAAATCTGGTGCCAGAAAGTTAAAACACATTTGTAAATTACGTCTATTTAAAAATCTTAATCCTTCCAGTACTTGTCAGCTGCTGTATACTACAGGGTATACTAGGGTCGGGGCTCTGCTGCTTATGATGGGTAAGGCAACTCTCTATCTGATTGAACCTTCGGTGCACTTGCAGTCTGCATGTATCCATTGACAGTGTCTGAGTACTATCATATATATTTAACACTGTGCAGTAATATTGTGATAATTATCACTAGTTCATACACATATGCGCTTTTGGTATTTTTTGTATACTCAGGCATTTTATTGAATGTATATCGCACTACTGGCACCTTGGTAGGAGTAATTTATGGCATGGAGTGCAGCCTTCAAAAGGAACTGAGAGTACACATTTAGACTCATTACTTGTCTTAATATATTATATATTATCTCCTCATAGTCGGCAGTAACCCTATTTTTTGTACTAGTACTTGACCTTAATTCCACTTCCAATTACTTTTATGCGTCTTTTCACACAGTTTTTTAATAGGATACAATAAAACATGATTTTATTTGTTAAGGTGTTGTCTGAACTCTTCTTTTTCTCTCTATACATGTATACTACAGGAGAGGTTTTTTTTATTTTTATTTATTTCTTTTCTGTCTGAACACAGTGCTCTCTGCTGACGCCTCTGTCCATGTCAGGAACTGTCCAGAGCATGATAGCTTTACTATGGGGATTTGTTTTTGCTCTGGACAGTTCCTGACATGGACAGAGGTGTCAGCAGAGAGCACTGTGGTAAGACAGAAAGGAAATTCAAAAAGAAATTGACTTCCTCTGTATTATACGGCAGCTGATAAGTACTGGAAGGATTAAGATTTTTAAATAGAAGTCATTTACAAATCTGTTTAACTTTCTGCCACCAGTTGATTAAAAAACAAAAAAAAAATTAATAAAATGTAAAAAATTACAATTTTACTAGAGGGGGTGGTCATCTGTTCAGAACCCTGATTTTAATTAAAATTTTTTATTAAAGAGTTGATATTACTCGGGGGGGGGGGGGGGGGGGGGGGGACACACCTAGCATATCCATTCATTGCTTTATTCACAACTCAATATCACCATTCAACATAAAATGTAGCAAAACATTTTCTTCACATCATCCGTGTGTAGACATTTGCCGCAACGTGATCCTCAATAGGATCATAACAATAGGCATGCAATTACGAATTAAACCAGAAGAGGGCATTCAAAACCACAAAGCTTTGTCACTGTGGTCTGTTAACCCCTGACAACTCCGTGCCGGATGCAGTGACCAAGGAGACTGCTATGTGTAAGCAATATGACTCTTATGCCACTTCACTGCGCCATTTTATGTCATTATGTATGAATACCGATAAATTGCACTCTTTAGCAATTCCAACCTATAACTGCTTTAGCTTATAGTGTATGTTGAATTTAAAGGGGTATTCCAGCAAAAAACTTTTTTATATATATCAACTGGCTCCAGAAAGTTAAGCAGATTTGTAAATTACTTCTATTAAAAAAATATTAATCCTTTCAGTACTTATGAGCTTCTGAAGTTAAGGTTGTTCTTTTCTGTCTAAATCCTCTCTGATGACACCTGTCTCGGGAAACGCCCAGTTTAGAAGAGGTTTGCTATGGGGATTTGCTTCTAAACTGGGCGTTTCCCGAGACAGGTGTCATCAGAGAGGATTTAGACAGAAAAGAACAACCTTAACTTCAGAAGCTCATAAGTACTGAAAGGATTAAGATTTTTTAATAGAAGTAATTTACAAATCTGTTTAACTTTCTGGAGCCAGTTGATATATAAATTTTTTTTTTCCTGGAATACCCCTTTAAGTAACAACCTAAGTGCTCCACAAAAAATGTTGCTTAATTATAAGGAAATTAAAAAGAATAAATAGGTTTGCATCTCATTTTTTTCTGGTTTATGTGGATACTTACAGGGGTAGCCTTTGCAGAGGACCTCAATAGGGGTTGACATTTTCTTCTCACTGATCCGTTCGTATTTCTGCCGTTTGGTTGCAGCTTTCAATCCCTGCCAGGGCAGCGACCCGAGGTTAAAGTACATAAGAACATATCCCAAACTCTCCAAGTCATCCCGACGACTTTGTTCTACATGGAAAAAAAAAATGTTTACATTTTATAAAACACACAGGAAAAAATGGCAGCACTTCTTAGCCAATCCAAAGTGTATTATGCCAGCGCCCACAACCCGATCATAGTCCTTGTAGATAACCAGAAAACAATGGCGCAGCACTTTGATATCCCCCCCCCCCCCAAAAAAAAAAAAGAATCTGCAAATGTATTCTCTCATGTCACAGCATTGCTTATCATGCTTGGTAAAGGCCTCATAGAGAAGCTGAAACGTTGCCATTGCTGTGACATGAGAGAATACATTTGCATATCTGAATGGTGCGCTATTGTTTTATCAATATCTATCAATTATTAAAGTACAGTGGTCCCTCAAGTTACAATATTAATTGGTTCCAGGACGACCATTGTATGTTGAAACCATTGTATGTTGAGACCAGATCTCTATGGAAACCTGGTAATTGGTTCTGAAGCCACCAAAATGTCATCCAAAAATAGGAAAAAGTGAGGATTAAAGAAAAATAAGTAGATAACTAATACAGATAAAGCAAATCCTTACATATAAAAGTAAGAAAGATCTGCTGGGAGCTGTTATCACTGTCAGTGTTTCCCAACCAAGGTGCCTCCAGCTGTTGCAAAACTACAACTCTCAGCATGCCCAGACAGCCAAAGGCTGTCTGGGCATGCTGAGAGTTGTAGTTTTGCAACAGCTGGAGGCACCTTGGTTGGGAAATGCTGGTCTATGTAGAGGACAGGCGCTTCTTCAGGGTTCTGTACAGAATACACAATGTCCTAAAAAAGTAACATGGAGCCGCCCTCACCTGGAGTCCAAAGGAGCAGCTAACCCTGATACAGGTAAAGAGTACAGAACATGTAATGCCTCCCTGTACTGTAGGAGGCACTACCAGACATCAGTCAGTGCATACACTTCAGTAATACAGGTGTTTTACAAGTAAAATGCCCATTCTGATTGGTCGGTTCTTTCGCCATTGACAGGTATCACAGATCTGGACTGTCTGTACATTGTATGTTGAGTCTGGTTTCAAGTTACAATGGTCCAGAAAAGACCACTGTATGTTGAAACTATTGTATGTTTAGGCCAATGTAGGTTGAGGGATCACTGTATACACTTACACAAAGAACCCCCTCCTATCCCAAGACTCACTAACCCCTTTTGACCCCTCTCTACCAAGAACCCCTTCTATCCCTGTTAACTGTATCAAGCATTGACCCTCATTGCAAACTCCTATAGACTTAGGGACAGAAAGCGGTTCTGGATTGAGCGCTTGTGTGAGTGTATTGGTGTGTAATTAGGTGGGCGGGGAAGATATTGTAATGGGTTAAATTGTAATGTAACCAGTATGATGTTAATGTATTGAAGTTGTCTTAGCCATTGTTGTATACACCAAGATAAATTGTTATTATACGCATATATATATATATATATATATATATATATATATATATATATATATAGTGTATTTATAGTGTATTAGTGAATAAACCTTTGTATTATTAACCCTGTGTTGGTTAATAAACCGTACACAGAAAACAAGAGTTTTTAACACTTGGAAATGAAAGGAAGGAAGGAGTAATAGTATATAGTCCTGTTCAGGAGATAGCTGGGGGTCCCAGATGTCAAACCCTTATCCCCTATTGTGTGAGTAGGGGATAAGTTGTCTTTCACTGGACAACCACTATCGCACCTTTAATCAGTTAAAGGGGTACTCAGGTGAAAAAATAAACTAGTGCCAGAAAGTTAAACAGATTTGTAAATTACTTCTATTTAAAAATCTTAACCCTTCCAGTACTGAGCTGCTGTATGCTTCACAGGAAGTTCTTTTCTTTTTCAATTTCTTTTCTGTCTTCCCACAGTGCTCTCTGCTGACACCTCTGTCCATTTTAGGAACTGTCCAGAGTAGGAGCAAATCCCCATAGAAAACCTCTCCTGCTCTGGACAGTTCCTGACATGGACAGAGATGTCAGCAGAGAGCATTGTGGTCAGACTGGAAAGAACTACACAACTTCCTCTGGAGAATACAGCAGCTGATAAGTACTGGAAGAATTAAGATTTTTAAATAAAATTTACAAATCTGTAACTTTTTGGCACCAGTTGATTAAAAAAAAAAAATTTAACTTTAACTTTTTTTTTTTTTTTTTTTGGTGCATTTATAGGGGTACTCCATCCCTAGACATCTTATCCCCTATCCAAAGGATAGGGGATAAGATGTCTGATTGCGGGGGTCCTGCCGCTGGGGACCCCCGCAATATAGCATGCAGAACCCACCGTATCTGCTTCCGGAAGCGCTGGAGGTTCTGGCTCCTGACCACGGGGACGGAAGATTGTGACATCATGACTCCATCCCCGTGTGATGTCATGCCCCGCCCCTTCAATGCAAGTCTATGGGAGGGGGTGTGACGTCACACGGGGGCGGAGTCGTGATGTCACGATCTTCCGTCCCCGTGGTCGGGAGCCAGAACCTCCAGCGCTTCTGGAAGCAGATACGGGTGGCTGCTGCATGCTATATTGGGGGGGGGTCCCCAGCAGCTGGACCCCCGTGATCAGACATCTTATCCCCTATCCTTTGGATAGGGGATAAGATGTCTAGGGGTGGAGTACCCCTTTAAGTCTGGTCCCCTTTTCACAAAAAAAAAAAAAAAAAAAACCCTGCCCCAACCCTTTATTGACAAGGTAAAAAAAGGTATCCAAAATTGTGCAAAACACATTGAAAATGTTTTGCTGTCCAAACTGTGTGTACTATATATGCGGGGGTCCAGGCATGTCTGTTTGCAGTTTATGTACCATGAAATTGAACCATTAAACGGTGGCTTGGGATGGCGCTTACCCAGAAGACATGGTTTGAGAATGGGATATTTATTTTGTTCTAGTCGAACTGTACGATCACCTACCTATGCCCAGATGGGTATTTATAGATGCATATCTAGCAGTCCCTGTCAGGTTCTTGTTTTCTCGGTAGGGTATGTGTTGATGCGTCCGAGCATCTCGGTATTTCTTGGCTAGGCCGAAATCAATGATATACACCAAATTCCCCTTCTTTCCAAGCCCCATCAGAAAGTTGTCTGGTTTAACATCCCGATGAATGAAGTTCTTGGAATGAATGTATTCAATGCGACTTATCTAGAATACATAAGAAAGAAGAAGTTGGCATTTTATGATACAACAAATAGACCAGTGTTTCCCAACCAGGGTGCCTCCAGCTGTTGCAAAACTATAACTCCCAGCATGCCCGGACAGCCTTTGGGAAACAGCAAGCTAGACCAAATGAGACACATATCCTTCCTATAATACCAGATTCTAATCAAAAATGTAAAAGTTTTGCTATTAAAGCTTTCCTTACCTTCGTGATTGCTAAATTTATATATTTCTTTTTTATATGTTAAATAGTTGCTGATATTTCAGGACTTAAATGGGCATTTAGACAAATATTTTGAAAGAACTGTTACTCCTTTAAAGAGTAACTGCCATAAATAAAAAAAAACTTTTAATATATTGTTCTTTATGTAATTATAAGACACTTTGCTATTTACTTGCTGTTAAAATTCTCAACCTTCATATGTTTTTAATGTGATTGAAAAAACGGCCACTAGGTGGCTCTGTTCTGTTCCCTGCCACAAGTCAGTCAGTTAGTTTGGTCTCCTCCAGGCCTGGAAGGAGACCAAACTCAGGAAGTGCGTGCAGGGCATGGCGAGGCACACCTCTCACAGGCTTTAGTGACGTCGCGCCTGCTGGGGAACGTCCACTTTTTCCTGCCGGGAGCTCAGACAATGAGCAAGGGGAAAGGTATGATATACAGCTTTTTAAAGCTCGGAATTTTAATTTTTTAAGGGCAGAAGCGGTGTTAGGAGTAGTTAGGGAATATAATCCGAGTTAGTTTAGAAAATATGGTTTAATGACAGGTACTCTTAAAAATAGCAATCGAACCATACTCCAGTCCCTCAAACCCACCACATCTGCCCTTTTGATGGCTCTGGGTGCCCACTGCTTCCTCTGATGTGTCGTCTATGCAGGTAAATAAGCGCTCAGTTCATTATTGGCCAAAGTGGGTCACAGTAGTCAGCCGAGCGGGCGTTACCTGTGGGGATGGCACGACACAGGGAGAAGGAAGTAGTGGAGAGCAGCGGGTGCCGGAATCTGTCAGACCACAGCTGTGGGGAGATCGGGGCAGATCAGTATGCTTTGTATAGGATCATACTATAAGAGTACGCTCACACATGCATGTTTGCTGCAGATTTTGCTGCCCCTTGACTTCAATGGGTAGCAAAATCTGCTTCAGCAGAAAATACACGTGAACATACCCTAAGGCTACAAGTCCCAGCCTAAGCACAAGTCAAATGACCTGAGCCGACAGTCGCATACATCACTACAATGCTTTCAGTCCGAGCCTCTAGACCCGCAGTCAAGTTTGGACTTGTGACCTATTAGTGGAAGCCATATAGAAATTCTCTTTCCAGAGAAAGGTGTCACTTTGCAGGTGAACATTCCTAAACACTCCTTCCATTATAGCACATTTTGGATAAAACCACAATTGCAAGCAACATGGCATTGGTCTAACTATAATGAGATATAACGTATTTATACAAGGAGTTTTATGGGGCTTTAATATGGATAGCCTATCAGTAAGGCTAGGCCACCGATCAGCTGATTGAAGCAATGAGCACTTAAAGCCCTGTAGCTTCTTCATTTACAGGGCTGGTACAAGGATTTTTGCCACCCTAGGCGAAAGCTAATTTTGCTGCCCCTTGACCCTGCCCATTGGCTCCACCCTTAGACACATCCCACCTTACTGCTGGGGTGATACACTAACAAACCTCCTCATCATGTAATCACCTTACTAGGGTGTCACACTGTAACAAACCCACTCCTTAAGTAATCTCCTTACTACTGGAGTGACACACTGTAACAAACCTCCTTCTCATGTAATCTTTTTGCTACTGGGGTGGCACACTGTAACAACCCTCATGTAATCACCTTACTACTACTGGGATAACACACTGTAACAAACCTCCTCTTCATTTAATTACCTTACTACTGGGCTGACATGGTGGTTCTGGCTGGGAGGCGCCCCCATCAAGAGGGCGCTCTAGGCGGCTGCCTATGTTGCCTATAGGCAGAACCGGCCCTGTTAGTTTACCAGGTATAGCTCTATATTTTGTACTGTGGTTTACCTTGGCAGTGTGAGGTACCTTTCAGTGGGCACACAGTGTGTGTCAGCTGTATTTGATGTCCAGAGCTGCAGACACCTTTGGATAGCTGTATAGGGTATACAAATCTGTATCTTTCCTGATGCTGATGGCAGCTCCCAAATTTATAATGTTGCATTTTTAAATCCCAGTCAAGTGCCAAGGAGGGGGAGCTGAGCTGCTCAGGTGTTGGCATGCCTCCAGATGCATCCACAGCTCCCAGACCCTTCTTGATGAATGTACAGAGCTCTGGATGTAAATGAGGGAGATGAAGTACAAGGAAACATGCCAAGATGTGGCACTTAATCAGCTAAGCATTGCCTCCTTGACACTTGGCTGAAAAAAAAAAAGGGATACAATTTTGGCAACCACCAACAGCTCCAGGAAAGGTGCAGATTGCTTTCATACACTAACAGCTAGCCAACTGTGTCTGAAGCTGTTAAACAGCAAATACAGCTGACAGATTGCCTTTAAGGTACCCATATTCAGACAAATGTTGGCGGGATCAGCCAACGTTCTTAAGTGTAAAGTGGCTTCTTGACACTCTTTCGACAGATGACGTTGGGCAAGAGAAGCTTCAGACATGTTGAATTTCAACTGGCCAACTTTATTGTCCTTGGAGAGATAAGCCACCACCAGAGCTGTCTAGCAGAGGCTTAACCCTCCTTTCTCCATGGAGAACACCTGAACATTAAGGAACTTGTGTAGGTAGAGAGGGTAAGAATCTTCTACAAAATGAGGAGCCAAAGATGTCTGAGTGGCAATTTCTACAGAGGCAAGATGTATCTGAAAGAAGTCATGATGGTCTAGACCAGAAGGAGAAGAAAAGCAACAGAGGAGAAAACTTCACTTGAGAGTTACTGAATGCTCCTTTATGTTCTGTCTCCCCCCCCCCCCATCAGTACTGGATTCTCCTGTAAGGTCTGCAACATTTTAGTTTGTGCTAAAAACAACTCCCAGAACTTCCTTACCATTGTTCAGGTCATACCAAGAGCTGTGAACGTTAACCTGACTATTGGAGAGTTGTTTATTAAAGAATACAAATCATTTTCCTCGGCATACTTCGTCTATTTCACAAGAACAAAAAGTATTAATGCTGTAATCCCTCAATCCTAGTGGCTCATATTTACCATCTGATCTGCCAGGAGTAGCACTGTCTTCAGGCTGAACTTGCGGGAACAAAAGTTAAAAAGGTCTTCTAGGCTGGGGCCAAGTAATTCCATCACCATCACATTGTAATCCCCCTCGGCCCCACACCACTTGATTGAAGGAATTCCCACTGTCAGACAAGACGTTAAAGTAAAGACACAGAAGCAGATTGGGAGCTCAGCTGCTGATGACAATGACGTACACGAGGACTAGTTGCTTTATATAGTCACTGGCAGGAGGCCGTAGTACAATTAGGGATCAGCAACATCCCAAATGCACAACTAGTTGAAAAAATGGTGGCCTTAGCCACAGTGCTTCGATAGTCCTTACCTCCTCCTTGCATCATCTTGTAAAATTTACTCTCAATATGCAACTGAGGGTGCTTTGTCTTCACACATTCCAGCTTAATGGCGACCTCCTCGCCGGTGGCAATATTTGCACCTGTGGAAACATGAGAAACAAACAAATGTCTCCTGTTGTGTACATCAGGCCATAAAACAAGTCTGCACAGATCTCTGACATCGATATAAATTACCTAGATTTACTTTCCCTTATGCAAATCAAGTTTTACTTTCATGGAGAATCCCTACGTATGTACATACACAGATACAAGCCATCAGTGCAATTGAGAAAAAATATTACATTTTTAATTGTTCAAGATTGATGAGCACAAGTCTTCTTGTGCAAAGATCTGGCATAATCGTGTCTTGCAAATGTGGTCTCACGGGAATGAAGCAAGCAGGTAAAAGTCAATAGGGATTTATGAAATGCCAAACCCAATCGGCATTTTTTTTTCACTCATCGTTGGCGTATTTCTGCTTTTTTGGGCTCAGCAACAATTTTCCAAAATCGCAGCATGTTGAGACTTTGGCTTTTAATTGCACAAAATTATAGCGTTTCGCTTCCATAGAAAGTGTGTGGGTTTAGCCCTGGTGTTTTTTTCTGCCCCCCCCCCCCCCCCCTCCCATTTCTTCAATAGAAATATTTGAATCACATGACTTATGGGGGGAAAAAAAAAGCCAAAGAACAAAACGCCAGACTAAAACCCACTATTTTTGCACAGCGATCATGGGGGGCCACAGCGCTTGGACCCCCACAATATAAAACTTATCCTCTATCCTGCGGATAGGGGACATGTTTTTCTGTACTGTCGGGCTTGAGACTTGTCCTTTAAAGGGGTTTTCTGCTTTGGACATTCCCTAAAAGTTTTCTGGCCAATAAGCAGATCACAAAGCGGAACCCCTGCACTGGGGAAATTAAGTATTACATGGAGCCAAATCAACAGGCTCAGTGAAATGCTTAAAGGGGGCTTCAAGCAGGTGGAGAGACTCCTTTCTAAACCATGATAGAAAGGGTCTGGCTTAACTGTTACATTGACCACACAGCCAGCCCCCCTTCAAGTACAACCCCAACACCGGGAGAAAGAAGAAACCTTTCTGCTGTGTCAAAATGGCTGAAGCTCAAAACTCCCCAGACCACAAGTCACAGAACAATGCTAGCAAAAATAAGATCAGTTTGTGATTTAAAGGGGACAACCCCATTTCCTAGAATTTCCTAACAGAGTGGGTGAAAATAGATTTCCCTATGATGGGTGTGGGTGACGTGCGGAGAGGATATTGCACAATTCCCAGACAAATCCATTTTAATTATGTGTTTGCCAAATAACTTCGTACAGTGTAACCTAACTCCTGCAGGAATAGAACATATTATTGTCAAAGCAGATTAATACAATTATTTTATACAGATATAGGATCTACCACAATGTTCTTAGATGGTGTTGCCGGACAGCTGAGACTGTAATGCTGTGGTCTTTAACCCTTTAATGACCACGGACGTAAATGTATGTCCTGGCTTGGCGGTACTTCGCGCACCAAGACGTACATTTACGTCCTGTGTATGACTGCGAGCATCTGAACGGTGCTGGCGTCATACACGGCAGGTTCCGGCTGCTAGCAGCAGCCGGGGACCCGCCCGTAATCGCGCGGATGTCTGCCATTAACCCCTCAGATGCCGTGATCAATACAAATCACAGCATCTGCGGCAGTGCGGTACTTTAAATGGATGATCGGATTTCCCGCAGCGCTGCCGCGGCGATCCGATCATCCAGCATGGCGGCCGGAGGTCCCCTCACCTGGCTACGGCCGCCTCCCGGGGTCTTCTGCTCTGGTCTGGGATCAAGCAGACTAGGGCAGAAGAACACCGATAGTACTGATCAGTGCTATGTCCTATGCATAGCACTGAACAGTATTAGCAATCAAAGGATTGCTATAGATAGTCCCCTATGGGGACATAAAAAGTGTAAAGAAAAAAGTTGAAAAAAATGTAAAAATAAAAAGTAAAAAAATAGTGAAAAATCCCCTCCCCCCAATAAAAATAAAAATTGTCCATTTTACCCCAAAAAGCGTATATTTTTCGCTGCGTGCGTAAATTTACGAACTATCAAAATATAATGTTAATGATCCCGTACGGTCAATGGCGTAAACGTAAAAAAATAAAAAAAAATCACATTTTATTTTAAAAATTTATTTTAAAAAATGATCTAAAAGTTTTATATATGCAAATGTTGTATTGATAAAAAGTACAGATGATGGCGCAAAAAATGAGCCCATATATAGCCCTATATACGGAAAAATTAAAAGGTTATAGGTGGTCAAAATAGGGCTATTTTAGATTACTGATTTTGTACAAAAAGTTTTAGATTTTTTTTTTTTTTTTTTTAAGCGGTACAAAAATATAAAAGTATCTAGCCATGGGTATCATTTTAATCGTATTGACCCACAGAATAAAGAACACGTGAAAACGATACCCTCCAAAATGTGCAAAATTGTGGTTTTCATTAAAATTTCCTCCCAAAAAAATAAAAATTAATTTAAAAAAAAACAAGCCCTTATATGGGTCTGTAGATGGAAATATAAAAGAGTTATGGATTTTAGAAGGCGAGGAGGAAAAAAAGAAAAACGCTAAAATAAAATTGGCCTGGTCCTTAAGGTTAAAATGGGCTTGGTCCTTAAGGGGTAAAACCGTGGACCTCCAGATGTTGCAAAAGTACAACTCCCAGCATGCCCGGACAGCCAACGGCTGTCCGGGCATGCCGGGAGTTGTACATTTGCAACATCTGGAGGTCCATAGTTTGAAGACCACTGTTCTAATTTTAGGAAAAAAAAGTGACTGACGCATTTTGGACAGTGTGTTCTTAGTCATAGTCCCTGTTCTAATGTTCTCTATTTTCTGGAGCAAGCGGATCAATAGCAAGGCTTATACTAACTAAATTACAAAGTTTAGTTAGGGATCTCCAGCTGAGCAGATCCCTTAAAATTCCCTAGCAAAGACTATTGTAAGGCCAAATATACACAGAGGCTTCTATAAACAAGTGGAGATGTTCCTTCAAAGAGACCCCCAATGAGATGGCACCTATATACCTTCCAGACAGGAGATAATTACCATTTAGTCCCAATGTAAACCAGAGATCAAAGGGACATAGACAACAATTAAAGCAAACTTTGCCTCTACTGTTCAATGGGACCCTTGTGTACTCAGGAACCATGTTAACCCCTCCCCCACCTGTGCTTTGCCCCGCACCGCATTCTGTAGCGTCTCTTTTTAAATGCCCTATTTCCACCGAGAACGCAGTATATCTGGCAGCATATTTCAGGGAACAAGTCAATAAAGATCATTTAGACATCTTCGCAAATAGCTCTCACCTTCTGAAAGAAAGAACAAAAATGCATTACACAAGTGGTTCACTTAATCCTTGAAAAGGTCAAGGTCTGCACTCTCAATAATACTCCGAACTGAAGGACCCAGCAAGAAAGATTCCCTTCCTCCTGTCCAGAAACAATAGTGTTTGACCAATAAACATGGAACCCGCAATACGTTGCACAATATGGCTTCATAATGCAGCACAGACTAAAAGCCAATATGAACGGTGTTGTGTGTGGTGTCCCAGGACCAAAGGCTGTCCTGTGGGCTGCGGATCTCCTCGGGCAACCTGCGGCACAGGTGTTGGGCCCACTAAAAGACTGGATGTCAAATTTAATATGTGGAAATAGAAAAAGAAAACAAAAGGTGCGCTCCCAGTGTAGAGTTATTAGGTAAGCGGATGCCCCCAATGGGTTAAAAATCTGCTTACCAGAGATTGTTGCGCTGCGGGCGTAACACCGTGAATTGCACCAACTAAGACTGAGGTCAGCTGGACGGGGCGTTCTTCTCAAGTGGCTCTGGGTCACTTCAGTATAGCATGAGCATAAAATGGATAGGCATCCGAAAATTGGACTCTGCCAGGCGCTTCTCCTCAAATGAATGACAGTCCAGACCACGCAAAGTGGATACAGGAACAGTAACTTTAATGGTGCGTTGCAGGACAAAATTGCAATATACCGTATTTTTCGCCATATAAGACACACTTTTTCTTCCCCAAAACTGGGGGGGGAAAGTTGGCGCGTCTTATACGGCAAATACACCCCTATCGCGGCGGTCCCTGCGGCCATCAACAACCAGGACCCGCGGCTAATACAGGACATCACCGATCGCGGTGATGCCCTGTATTAACCCTTCAGACGCGGCGATCAAAGCGGACCGCCGCGTCTGAAGCAAAAGTGACACTAACCCGGCTTCTCAGTCGGGCTGTTCGGGACCGCCGCGGTGAAATCGCGGCGTCCCGAACATCTTACAGGACACCATGAGGGACCTTCCCTGCCTACTCGGTGTCTGCTCCGTGCCGGGATCCCCTGCATGGCCGGCGCTCTCCTTCGACATCATCATATCTTCGTGCACGCCGTCACGTCATCCAATAGGAGCGGCGACGTGATGACTGCGACGCAGAGCGTGGATCCCGGGGAAGAAGACGTCCAGAGCATCGGGGACACCACAAGGACGTGGCGACAGCGATGGAGCGACTTCCAGGGCAGCGGTGACTGGTCCGGAGCGGCGGGAACACATGAGTATTACCTGATATACCAGTGGTCTTCAACCTGCGGACCTCCAGATATTGCAAAACTACAACTCCCAGCATGCCCGGACAGCCAACGAATTATAAAGATATTCTGCTAATCTCTGAGTTGTCTTTTAGTTCTGCCAATATATTGTTTCCCACAAGGCCATTCTATTACATATATGACCCCTTTACTGTTGCATGTCATAAAATCTCCCATTTAAAGCCATTCGCTGTGGTTACGACTTTTGCTTTTTCTCGGGAATGTGGTGGCCTTACAGTTTCTGCATGTTCCGCATCAGAAAATTACTTTTCATTTTAGCCAGGTCTGTCTTTTTAAGTGGTGTTGGGTTTCTGATTGAGGGTGCGACTTTGATGCCTAAATTCGGTGCCCTGGAGTAGACTATTGGTGGTTTGCTGGGTAGCATAGGGCCTAAGGTCGTTAAGTAAAAGGTGCCAGTTCCCCTTAATGATCTTTTCAATTTTTCTATGTGAATGGAATGATCAGTTTGCAAACACTTTCTTCTTTGGTGGCTTTCTGTGGTCTTTCTTGGAAGAAGGTGGCTCTCTCTAAATTCCTGGCTCTCTCAGGAGATACTTTCAAAATCTCTTCTGGGTATTTTTGTCTTTGAATTTGTGTTAGGGCAGTCGCTTCCTCTTCATATCTTGTGATGTCTGTACAGTTTCTACACAAACTTCCGTATTGTCCCATGGGTACGTTGAGTACCGAATTCCAAAATTTTTGTCCTGCACAATATGAATTTCTCCCCATACCGCAATACCAGTTTGGCCGCTCCCCCTCGGGAATGAATAAGTTATCAGCCCAGCGCTGTGCTGTCCCCATCGGGGAACTAATCATATGTGACCCATGAGCGCTGTTCTGCTTCTCCCCCCCCCCCCCCCCCCAATTATCAGCGCTGTGCTGTCCCCATTGGGGTAAATCCTCACGTCACACGCAAGCGCTGCCCTCCTCGTCCTCATGTTTGTTGCGTCTGCTGGCGCTGACACTCTATAGCTGGATCCCTATGCCCGGGCTGCAAATGGTAAACCAAATGAACTTTAACTCACCTTCCCCGTCGGTCCGGACCAGCTTCCTTGGGAATGGAACGTCAGACAGCCATCAGCCTATCACCGGCCGCAGCAATGTTCCACCTCGGCCGGCTTCTTACATGACAGTGGGCTCAGCCTATCACTGGCCGAGGCGGAACATCGCTGTGGCCGGTGATAGGCTGACGGCTCTCTGACGTTCCCATCCTCAGCGTAAGGCCGACGTAGGAACATGCGTTAAAGTTTATTTTGTTTACCATTTGCATCCCGGGCATAGGGATACTGCACAGTATAGAGTTTCAGCGCCGGCGGCCGCAACAAACGGGAGGGCGAGGAGGGCAGCACTTGTAGGTGACATGTGAGTATTTACCCCGATGGGGACAGCACAGCGCTGGGCTGATAATTTTTTTTTTTGGGGGGGGGGGGGGGGGGGGATACCGTTCTATACCACGGAACCGCCATAAGTTACAAAAATGCTGTGATACACACATTTGGTCATACCGCCCAGTCCTACTTGGGAGGTGACAGCTGTTGTATAATATGTAGCTGTTGCGGGACGTGGGCTTGTGGTATTTGCTGCAGCTTAAATGTGTTGGGTTTGTTTCAATTAGTAAGTCAAGAAATTCCAATTTTTCTTGGCTGATATTGGGTGTTAAGGTTCAGATTGTTATTATTAGCAGCAAAGATAAAGTCAGGAAATTCCTCTTTTGTTCCCTCCCAAATAAAAATAATGTCATCTATGTACCGGTACCAGAGCACCAGACTAGCACCCATTTTTTTTTGTTACTCACCCACCTTGGATTTACCTCTTCACGTACCCACTGACTCCCACTTTTTTACTATGCATCAACCTCATGCTTTTAGGTTTACCCTTTTAATTCATTTTATATAATTTGACCCTTTTATTTCATTTTATACAGCTTTATGGTCATTATTTTTATAATCACTACATTTTATTCATATTATTCATCTGTTTTTATCTTCATTATTGAGCTTCATCCTTTTATATAAGATATATCCTCTTTTTTTATATTCATTTTTATGCATCTTAGTTCTTGTTCTCTTTTACCAAACGCTGTTTTATTGCATTTGAGTGACTGATACATATTGATGCACATAAATATTCTCTCCCCCCTCCCAATACATCGTTTGACACAAATATGCACTTTCAGCAGAACTACATAGAGTTACCCCCAATTTTGTAACACGATTTTGAGTTCCCATAATTTTGCTACATTGTTTTCATGTGTCACAATTTATTCATTATCCCAGTCCTACATTCCCAACCTTGTTTTCCAATCTTTTCTGTCCTGTCCTGATCCTCCAATTCCTTTTCCATTCATTCCGAATGACCTTCCCTACCCTGATCATCTGATCCCACTTTCCACTCACTCTGATCAGACCACAGTATAAAAGGATGTTATGCCCATTACATCTTCAGCCACTGAGGAAAGGAGGAGACCTCCTGAAACTCGTCTAGCCCTAATTAGACTGCAACCTCCATAATTGAGAACATCGCTAAGGCACAATCTGCATTGTTACAGCGTGCCCCTCACCTCATCCATCACAGCCGCACACCAAGAACGCTCTGAGCGCACCTTCTAAAGCACGAGGAGGACGGTGCGAACAGAGGAATAGAACGTCTGCGTGAAAACTCGACGTGGGGAACAGTCTGCAGCAGTACCCCACAGCTTGCAGATCTCAAAAGAAGATAGACAGCAGGGTGAGCGGACATAGTCCAGCAGTGTATATTACCCCACTGATGCTATAAGTTACATAAAACTTTTACTTTCCTGCCTTTTATCCTGCTGCAAATCAGGAATCAGACTTCATTCCATGTTGGCAGGGGGCGCATAACGCTTAGGAGGATTTACCCTGTGTATAACGGATATTGAATACAACTTTAAAGGAGCAAATAACGCTCAGGAGAACGTATCATCTGCATAGCAGGAACTGCATTCACTTTACATGGAGCGCTCAGGAGAACTTACCTCTATACAGAAGTGATATCGCCTTCTTGTTTTCAGGGAGCACACAGCGCTCAGGAGAACTTACCTCTATACAGGAGTGATATTGCCTTCTTGTTTTCAGGGAGCACACAGCGCTCAGGAGAACTTACCTCTATACAGGAGTGATATTGCCTTCTTGTTTTCAGGGAGCACACAGCGCTCAGGAGAACTTACCTCTATACAGGAGTGATATTGCCTTCTTGTTTTCAGGGAGCACACAGCGTTCAGGAGAACTTACCTCTATACAGGAGTGATATTGCCTTCTTGTTTTCAGGGAGCACACAGCGTTCAGGAGAACTTACCTCTATACAGGAGTGATATTGCCTTCTTGTTTTCAGGGAGCACAGCGCTCAGAAGATATTTTATGCCTGCCCAACATCGACTGTATGGTTTATTGGTGACAACCATACTTTTGGCAGCATTGGGGGAGATTTTTGCATGTCGTGTACTTTTGCTTTTATTTGTAACAGGTGACTAGGTGGGTGGTCACTAGGGCCCAGTGAACCTCCCCACAATTGTTCACCACAAACATTAATTTAAATAAATTATTTAGTTTTCACTTTACTGGAGTCTGATCAATTTTCTCATTCCCCACACACTATCCCCCTCTCCTAATTACCCCCCCCCCCCCAATGTTCCTATCCATCCACCCTGATCACACACAGATATGCCCAGGACTGCACTTTTTCTTCCATTTTTTATTCAATTTACCTGGTACTTAGGGAATAAGTGCCCGGCAGTTAACCTCGGTCCGCTGCACCCCAAAGAGTTAGTCGTTGAGCTGCACCCACCCTGGATGTGTGTTCGGTGGAGGCCACTGGCAGATGCTATACAGTGGCATCTTATACCCATCTCCCAGCGGTCACACACAGGCTTGTTGGGCCGTCATTGGGTAATGGAGCCCTATGGATACGATTAAATTGTATGCTAACCTGAAAGCTTTCTTTGGGTACACACTTAGCATGATGTGAACACAGCCTTATTTACAGATCTGTATCCTCTTGATGTTTTCCCAGAATGTATTTCTATTATACGCAACACAGTTTCTTAGGAGCGACGTTCTGTGTCTTCACGCAGATTGTGTCCCTTAAACAACAAGCAGAGTCATGCGACGTGTCACTGAATCACTTGGCCGTAACTACATAAACTACTAGCTAATCCGACATGTTTAACATAGCTAAGAATGAATCAGAAAAGGAAAAACGGCGTACGTCCAAATGGAGGAGCCAGTATGATTAAAGGAAAATGTCTGGATCTGCGAACACTAAGCTATAACTAAAGCAGATTATTGTGGTGACATTCTATCTGATCGTAGCCGTCGTGACAATGTAAGAAAAACACAGCTTGATTCATCTCTAATAAAACGGGGCCCTCGAATTAGGCAAATATATAAGCAAATAAGCAGAAGTCCCTACGCTGGATTTCCTACAAGCCCTTGGCGATACTGCTTTGCATGTCTAATCAGAGATAAACCAGAAGCTCTGGGCCCAGCCCAGCAGATGGGGGTAGACACAGCAGGAGCCTACAGCCGGGGATGGGGGGGGGGAACCTCCAACCATGTTCGGTGTACACAAACCTAGTCATGTCTCCATCCTCCTCTGCTCCCTTACAGACTATGGGCAGCGCAATTTAACCCATTGCTGAGCACACGTCCCATGAATCTGAGATCTAACATGGCTTTATGAGCAGCTGCAGAGCCCCCGGCCAGCACCCCTTACACCGCAGCTGTCTCCCCTTTCCTCTCCCTCTAAAATGGCAAGAAACATCCTGTTTTCCCTCTGCTGTAGCGCAGCAAATCAGCACATGAACGGATCACAAGCTCTGGGGAATACTAGGGATATCCTTCCTCTTACAGAGTCAGGCCATGCATGAGTGAAAGTGGTTACATGTACCAAGCTGATTGAATGCTGTATACATGTATACATCATACATATAAAGCTCTGTCAGTGAAGCTATTCTTGAAGTGCACCTCCTCGGATACCGTTCTATATAACTGGACCTCTGGAAGACACTCGCCTGGCGTCATACGGTTGTCTTGGGAACTATACTGACCAGCGCTCATTTGTGTCTCACATCAGATGTCAGTTCGGGTGGAAGAGTACCCCCGGAGGTACACTTTATGCTGTCCGTGAACATTAATGTCAGTAGAATCCACCAATCTAATATACAGGAGGATATTGCATCTGTCCCCCCTGTCAAAGATCGGGCATGTTAGATTGCAACATACCATAATAAATTATTATATTTTTTTTGTACTGGGAAATACTGGCTGAAGTGTCTGGCAGCAGTTCGTCGGCCTCTCCCACATTGAATAAACATGCAAACAGGCCGAGCGTATCTTTGGAAGGGAGGACCAAATCCAAAAAGGGTGCTTAGCCAATGCACACAATCCGCTCTAAAAACACACATTTTTTTTATATAGTGTATGTGTTTTGTATATATGTGTGTATATATGGTGTCCAGGTACAGGACCTTGTCCTGTCCCCGTCTAAAGTCCCCTCAGCTAGAGTCCCTCTATTTCCACAGGGCTCTCCTGCAGGTCTTACGCCTTGTTCGCCTCACATAAATCTGTTATTGTATATTATTTAATGTATATAGAGGTAATCTAAATGTAAAGGACCTTCCTAGGTCATGTGATATGTTATAATGGTTGTATAGATATTTAGGACCTTCCTGGGTCATTGGGTACATCACATGACATTACCACGAGTTCTCTGGGTTCAGGACTTACAGGCTTTGAAGCCAATGGGATTAGTCCAGCCCCCCCGATATATAAGGGGCTGTAGTCACTAAATTTTCTCTCTTGCTCTTCTCTCTCGTTTCCTGCTCATCATCCTGTACACTTCAGCCATACCAATTCAAGGACAATTGCAACTAGGCCAAAGCCTGAAGAACCAGCAGCCACTAAAACCGTGAGTTATAAAGCTCAAACTACAAATCCTGTGTGACTACTATTCCACTCAAATCTTATAATTAGTAGCACAGTGGCCTGCTTAAAGCTAAAAACGACAAGTCCCAGCAAAGCCTGTGAGGAACCTGCATCCTGGTTACCTCGTGAGACACTGTATACTTGTAAAGACTGTTTGCATAAAAGTTCAAGTAAAAGTTTCCAGTTCTCTCATAAAATCTGCTGTGGACATTCCGTTTATTATCCCTGGCGTTTGTGGGCCGGTTGATGGCAGGACCTCTAATACTAAGCAAACCTCACCCTGGCATCACGACAAGTAAGGGTTCACACCACCAGACCCTGTAATATCATTGCAACACCCCAGACACCACATATATGTGTATATGTTGTGAGAAGGTGAAGGGCATTGTGGTTGATGGGTGGTATGTGTCATCAAGGCTCCTGGCCTTGGTGAAATAAGAGCCGGTATTTATTCAGTGTCTGTGCTACGATGCAGACTGACACTGTTGCTATAGTATGACTGGAAAGCCAATCTAGGACGGCTCTTACTGGGAATGGTCAAGTGTTGGGTGGGCCATTCCCCACAATCCAGGACGACTTTTGTTGACCTTAAAGGCAGCCTGCTCCACCAGCTGAGGGGGGATTTGCTAGTTGCAGCTCACACCGCCAGGGAGGGCTGAGTGTGGACTTCTTCCCTGAGAGTTTGGAAGATGGTCAGCAGTCTGCCTGGAAAAGACTTTCTTGATGCTGCATGGCATTGACTCAGGTGTGAACAAACACCTAAAGAATACAGGTGAACTTTTGTTACTTTTTTCTTTGTTCTGCATTTAAAGACTGTTTGCCAAAGTGTGAATAAAACACTGCACTTGGAGTTGAAAAGTCCTGTTTCCGTGCCTCTATACTGCAACCACACCCGTCTGCAAGAGAGATTCATCACATTGTGTGTGTGTGTGTATATATAAATGTATAAATATAAATATATATATTTTACATACACATACACACACACACACACACACACACTAGAAAAGGCAGCACACTTGAGCATCTTGGCCATGGCTCCTCGACACATGGTTAAAAAATAAAAAGGTGATTTTATACGAGTGGCAACCACCATCCTCTCCAGGAAAGATACAGTTTGCATGTATAATCCAACAGTGACTTCCAAAACAGTGTGCGTCTCCAGCTGTTGCAAAACTACAACTCTCAGCATACCCGGACATGCTCTGAGTTGTAGTTTTGCAACACTGTTTGCATCCAATGGTGTCTGCAGCTCTTAGCATTCTCTTTAATATATATATCTTTTTGTGTTATACATATGGGGGAGTGGCTACCTCCATGTCGGTTCTTGCACCCCACCCATCTTATAAGGTGCTGGATGTTCCAGACCTTGCAAGCCTGGTAACTGATTGCACAGAGGCACATTCACAGTGTAGGGTCCGTCCCAATGAGGTCACCTTATAGCGGTGGGATGGTCCAAACTATTTGGCCAAATGGTGAGCAAAGCACCTCAATTTTTCATTGTAGCAGTATAGCATTTCATGTTTTATCTGTATCTTTGTGCTAGCAGTGTGCTGCTGTATGTGTGTGTGTGTATGTATAGATGTGTGTATTATATATTATATCGACCGATTATCAGTTTGGCCGATATTATCGGCCGTTATTCACGATTTTGGACATTATTGTTATCGGCAATTACCTTGGCGATATGCTGATAATGCCCCGCCACCCGGCCAGAGACCACCGCCGCCCCATTGCCTCCCCCATCCCCAATTTTATAATTACCTGTTCCTGGGGCTCGGGGTCCGCGCTACTTCTGGCTCCTGCAACGTCCTGCACTATTGCTGTGCGATGCGCAGCGCAATGACGTGTGATGTCCTCAACGCGACTTCACTGTCAGTGCACACAGTGACAGCGCAGGACGCCGCCGGAGCCAGAAGTAGCGCAGACCCCTCGAACAGGTAATTAGAACACCGGGGATGGGGGAGGCAATGGGGCAGCGGCGGTGGTGGTTGGACTAGGGAGGACCCCAGGACAGGCAGGGGGAGAGAAGCGGGCGGCGGCGGTCTCTGGCCCTGCTTTAAGTCATTGATCTGTGGGGCCAGGGCTGTAGGTTGTGTGAAATAGCCGATAACTTATACCGGAATATCGGTATAAGTTATCGGCCTGAAAGGTCGCATATTATCGGTATTGGTCCTAAAAAAAATAGATATCGGTCGATCCCTAATAAAAAAAAAAAATAATAATATATATACACATACATACACATACATACATACACACACACACACATATTTATTATATTTATTTAATTTTAAATGTGTAAGGACTTTCTGCTTTCCTTAAATGCAATTCAATATTAGGGTTCTTCGTCAGTCATATTTATTTTCCACAATAATAAAGTGTTGACAAAAAGAAAAAATATGCACTGCTAAATTGAGAGATTGCATAATATTTTAGGTCTTCTTAGTTAAAGTGGTATTCCAGCTATACATATTTCCCACCCACAAAGGGCATTAGCATGGTGAGGTGAACCACCCTGCTCCCCTTCTTACTAGGTGGCTCGGTCCCCACATAGTACACGTTCCGCTCCCTCCACCTGCCTCACAACCAGCCGCTTTACACTGGGATTGTGTGTGGCGAAGGGGTCGCGTTCTCTATCCACTAAACAGACTTTAGCCACTTTCAGAATGGCTGCCATGTAATACTACATTATCCCTGTAGCAAATGCCATATGGGAACTTTCTGGCTGGCCATAGCCTTGCCGACCACGTGGGACCCCCTGCGATCTCCGGAACGGGACCCCAACTTTCTCAGTGAGGAGCGTGTGTCATCTACTGGTAGACGGCACACGATCCATTAATTTCTATGGGAGTGCTGATGATGCCCGAGTGCTGTGCTTGGGTCTCTCCGCCGCTCACATAGAAATGAATGGAGCATGTGCAGTCTACCGCACCTGCTCCTCACTGAGTGCAAGGTCCTGTTCTGGAGATTGCGGGGGGGGGGGGGGGGGGGGGGGCTACTTATCCCCATAGTTTTGCGTGGAATTCTCCTTTAAAGACAAGACCCTAACCGACACAAGTGTAACTACTAAACAGTTACAAACAATAGTGGGGTCTTACACTATTATAGAGTAAATCAATGGATAATCCATGAAAAGTCACTTTTCTACAAGGGTGAATACCCCGAGCATAAAACAAAGCAAAAAAAGTCCTATATAGAATTAGATATCTAATCTGTTACATCAGTCTCAGGATTAAACTGGTAAAATAAAACACCAATCTAAACTATGGTGGCCGAATGGAGGGGGGAGGAAAAAAAAAAAAAAAAGTACAAATACCACATGCAAATCTATATCATCAGCTAGGTGGCATGAACACCATAAAACAATTGGCATGTAATACATACATCATACATACCGATATAGATCTTTGCAGAACTATATGGGAGTCCAGAAATGGCAGTGTAAAGAAAAGACACGCACTTCTGCAGTCAAGTTATACAAACAGCTTACTGTACACTAGACAATTTAAGGCATGATCTTCAGGTTTAAGAAAACTAAAAACGACAGTCTGGTGCGGGGAGGCCTTATCTTGTGTTAACAGTGTTTCTAAGAATGTAATGAACAGTCTGTACTAAGCCAAGCAGGGTTCGCAGTTACGTAGGAAAGGATGAGCCAAGTACCAGATTATGTCAGGTCTGAGCCGTCTTTGCATTGCTTGTCCCTGTTCAGCAGCCAATACTTTAAGTCCAATGTCTGCACAAGGAGTAATCCCAAGGGACTCCCATAACCCCTCATGACTGTTCTCTTAGGAGGTGGGGGGCAGGACAGCGACAGTGTTTTCAGACATAGAAAACTTCCAGTACCCAGGAATGGAAGGCGGTCAGCAGATGTTCCCCAAGAACACCCAGAAATAGAAACACTGACCCTGGTTGTCTGAGCCAAAATAACATCCGTACATGTAATACAGGTCAGTGTTACAAAGCCAACATTAACCACCGACATGCCATAACCTAATGCTAGAGCTGTTCATGGTCACCACTAAAGTTGCGGGTATGCTAAAGGTTACCTACAAAAATTGATGGATCCTTTAAGAAATGGTGTTTATTAAGGTGGCCATTTGCTTTCAATGGCTGTTCATGTTTATTTGGCCAATAGATATTTATCCTAATTCCCCCATACATATGAATACTCCGTTAATCCTGGTAAATGGGGCCTTACACTTTCAGTAACCATCAGATATACGCTTGCTCAGCTGACAGCTATTTCTCCAGATTCTCACATTATACATCCACAGCTTACACATAGAAAGAAAGAAAGAAAGTCTGGCTTGGCTTACATCTAGGGAGCACAAAAGAATTGGGCACTGAAATGTAGCATACCTGATGATCCTTTCCCCCAGACATTATCTATTGGAAGGCCCCCGTACATATTACAGTGTCATATTCCACATAGAAAACAAGGCAAGCACTCACCGTACACATTAAGAGTCAACTAGACCAGATGACTATGTAATATCTTTAGCACTTGTCAGGTTACAGTCTACACTGCTCGAGTATTGAGCGCAGGTCAGGAAGCCACGTCCTGCGCGCTATTGCTTAACAGGGTGCTCAATAAGACAAAAAGGATATATATTCCACGTAGAAAAGAAGGCAAGCACTCACCGTTCCTGAAGAGCTCTTATTCTTGTGTCAAGGAACATCAGACGCTCATAACAGGTTTGTGGCAAGGGGTACGATCTTGATTGCAGGGGCATTCTGGGACAGCTGTTTCATGCTGACGCACTTCATCTAAGCTATACCAGCTAGAGCAAGTGCTTCAGCACAAAACAGCTGTCCCAGAAGTACCCTGCTGTCAAGCACGTAACCCCTCCCCCGCCCCCACACATACACCTGTTATGCGTGTCTGATGTTCCTTGAAGCAAAAATAAAAGATATCTTCAGGAACGGTGAGTGCTTAGCTTCTTTTCTATATCCTTTTTGACTTATTGAGCACCTGCGCACAATACTCAAGCAGTGTAGACGGTAACCAGACAAGTGGTCCCGGTTTAACCCTATCTGCTAAGGATATTACATAGTCATCTGGTCTGGTTGACTTTTCTCTAATGTGTACGGGGTGCAAACACATTTCACAGTTCATTGGTCATTCCACCATAGTTTAGATGCTAAAAAGTGCCAGGAAACAAAATACATCAGCATACACATCATCATGATAGTACAGGCTAGGACATGCACTAAAAAAGACTTTGGAGCAGTAAGTAAAATTATGTCACCAACCTCAAATTTCTCCTAACGGGAGCAAACTATAGATATCAACCATTACTTTTATCCTCAGGAGAGGAGTAATACCAGAGATGTCTCCCAACTATAAACGTACATGCTTGGCTAATCTGTCTACTGGAGAGCCAGAAGAGATGGCTGTATGTACAAAAGCACACTCTTCTGACCCCCCCCCCCCCCCCCCCCAATATATCCCCAATATATCAAGCCTGGAGTACACATCTTATTTTCAATAGGGAGAGGAAAATAAACCCTCATGTCCCTGAAGGAAAAAGGATCGTGCACATTGGATTTGGGTTGAAGATAAACAAGGAAAATAAAATAATCAAAGACATGCAAATAAACACCATTTCCCATTTCTTTCATATCATCTACTTTTCAGCACAGTTAAACCCCAGTACATGCCAACGTACCTAAATAGATGTCTCCAAAGGAGCCGCTTCCGATCTTCCTGCCCAGTCTGTACTTATTTCCCACTCTGAGCTCCATCTTTTAACCTATAATAAAACAGTAAAACATAACAATTGAGTTAACGCTTTTTCCTCCAGCAGCAGATTTAGATACAGTGAAGACAACTATTTAACTATGTCTGGGTTGACATATGTCTGGAGAACTGAAGCAATCCCAGATGGGAACACTGGATGCAACAAGCTGGATCCTAGTCCTAGGCATCCCAACCAGTGCCATATAGGCTGTAAAGGGAACACCACATTACCTAGATGACCTAGATGCAAAAAATAAAAAGTGTTAAAAATAAAAAGGCACGCCATGCAGACATTGGCATGGAAGTTAAGCACAAGCAAAATAAATAAATAGATTATATATACACACACACACACACACACACACTATATATATTTATATATATGTATATATATATATATAAATAAAGATTTTAAAGATGACGACAAGATTTTTCATCTGAACTAAAATTATAAAAAATCCTTAATGAGGCAGCAAGAGATAGGGAAAGACATTGCTGCTCTACCTCTGCGAGCTATAACATTCTAGAGTGCTGGGGTAAACTGCCTAAAGCTGACCATACACATACAATGGCTGTCGGCTGGATGCTCATTTGGTCCACAGCCATCTCTCCCGACCCCTTCATTTACATCAATTCTCGGTTGGGCGTTCACATGTTCTTAATGGGAAAGGGGGGGGGGGGGGTAAGCTGCTGCCAAATTTATCAGTCTCAGCTTCCCAAAAGCAGTTGAAATCCAACAATCCCAATCCACTTCACCCAAACATCATCTGTCAGGAAAGATTCTGAAGGCCCCCCCATGTCCATTGGATGCTTGGCCAGTCCCACTAAAATCAGAGGGCTCAGCTGACATGTCTAATGTGTGTAATGGTTTAAACACTTACAGACTGTCGATGTCTGGCATCTCAGATTACTTGGGCCTTGAGTAGAGATGAGCGAATTTACAGTAAATTCGATTCGTCACAAACTTCTTGGTCTCGGCAATTGATGACTTTTCCTGCGTAAATTAGTTCAGCATTCAGGTGCTCCGGTGGGCTGGAAAAGGAGGATACAGTCCTAGGAGACTATTTCCTAGGAATGTATCCACCTTTTCCAGCCCACCGGAGCACCTGAAGGCTGAACTAATTTACGCAGGATAAGTCATCAACTGCCGAGCCGAGAAGTTCGTGACGAATCGAATTTACTGTAAGTTCGCTCATCTCTAGCCTTGAGGTCAAGTTGGACCTTCAAGAATTTATTGCAATGAATGCCTCATGAGGAGAACCGTGGATAAAAAGTCCACATAAACTATTCATTTAAAGCTACGTTCACATCTGCACTGGAGACCCTCTTCAGGGCAAGACACAAATGTCTCGACAGACCTCACTGACTAATGGGGTCTGTCAGGTTTTCTACTCATGTACATCATTTTGCAGGATTCTATGACGGAGACCCTGATCAGAGCCCATGGCTCATGGGAACCTATCCCAAAATGTACAAATGTTCGCTGCTGAAAGGTCCAGCTTTAAAATCTTATGTAACAGAGATCTATATCATAATAGACACAATTCATATTTAACAGGGCAAGCCAGGTATGACCAAGGTGTCTCAGTGCTACATCCAGAACTATTTTCCCCATCAAATATATGAAATGCTGAAGCTTTAAAATAATAAAAGGGCAATATAAATTCTAATCATAGGATAATAAAATGTCCAGATGAAACCAACATCCACATGTTTAACTAGAAATTCTGAAGCCTAAGAGAACGTTTATTTCTATAAGCAACGTGTGTCACCATAGTATAATGTAGGCAAAATACAATAATAGGGGGAAGAGAGTCCTGGTCAGGTGAGTAATGGATATATGTTCTCTACACCATCTGGGCATCACATTGTGTAGAACAAAGACAAAACATAGGTAACAAGATCGCCTGTGATCTTCTCTTCTTTCAAACAGTTAAGCCATAAGATATAGCATGGACTCTACAAAAGAATTTATATACTGTTAACGTCGCAGGTTGTGACTCTTAAAACCAAGAGCAACTTTTCAGTTGCCTACAACCATCTTGTTCTTGCCAATGTCTGAGGCCAAGCACTATAGGGCCAGATAGAAGATGGCCTTCAGGTGAAGATTCTACTAGGGATCAACCGATGATCGGTTTGGCTGATATTATCGGCCGATAATCACGATTTTGGACATTATCGGTATCGGCATTACCTTGCCAATATGCTGATAATGCCCCGCCATCCGGCCAGAGACGACCGTCGCCACCGCTGCCCCATTGCCTCCCCCCATCCTCTGCCCAAATACAGCGCCGCTGCCCCATTGCCTCCCCCATCCTCTGCCCACATACCGCCGCTGCCCCATCGCCTCCCCCCATCCGCGATGTTATAATTACCTGTTCCCGGGGTCCGCAAACCTTCTGGTTCCTGCGCTGTTGCTGTGCGCTGCGCAGTGACGAGCGACGTTCCCAAAGTGACGTCCCCGTCAGTGCGCACAGTGACATTGCAGGACGCCGACAAAGCCAGAAGTATCGCAGACCCCCGGGAACAGGTAATTATAACACTGGGGATGGGGGGGAGGCGATGGGGCGGTGGCGGTATGTGGGCAGAGGATGGGGGGGGCAGCGGCGGTATGTGGGCAGAGGACGGAGGGGGGGGGGGGTGAAGGCGATAGGGCAACTGTGGTGGTTAGACTCAGGACCCCAGGACAGGCAGGGGGAGAGAAGCGGGCAGCGGCGGTCTCTGGCCCGGCAAAAGCCGCTGCAGTTTATTGATCTAAAGCGCCCGCTTTACAATTTCTGTCGATCCTTATATTCTACTACGTCTGATATGATCCATTCGCCATGATACCCTGATGTTTTCAGAGAACAATACTGCAGCTCCCTGGAGAGACACAATGGCAAAACTTTATGATCTCTCCCTCCCCACTCGTCCGAATTCCTCTGCCCACATCACTCAGCTAACAAGAACACATTTCCATGGAAGTAACACACCAGAGGCACATGCAGAACCTGGCACAAGACACAAACACCATCTACAATGAAAACAACTCAAGTGCCCATAAACTTTGTACAAGATTGTAACCAAAGGCAACATGTGTCCGTCTCCAACATCTTATGGCAGAAAAGCCATGTAGCAATGCCCTTTAAGATCATTGTATAACCCTTCATAGACCGATTGCTTATCGAGTAAAAAGGAGGAAAAGACTATTTCAGCTCCCCACTGTGCAGTACTGGATAGACAGAAGTTCCATAGGGTGCGGAGAGCAGGGTAGGCAAACAGCGGGCCGGGTCCCGGAATCCAATGGAAGAAAAAGGGAGGGCAAACAAGCATGGGCCTACAGCCGCTCCACGTATGTACTGAGAAAAGTAGGTAAAACTTGACTTTTATTCCATCAGATTAAAAACAAAGGATATCCATATCCATAAAACACAGAAGGAAAGGCAACCGACGCGTCGGTTGCCTTTCCTTCTGTGTTTTATGGATATGGATATCCTTTGTTTTTAATCTGAATAAAAGTCAAGCGGCCTGCTTGTTTGCCCTCCATTTTTCTTTCAACTGATTGCTTATACAGGTTGTCTAGTGAAACAAATCCCTTTGAGTTTCTCTATAAGGCAACAATAAGCAGATACCGTACTGATAAGGGTCTTCCTCTATGTTCAGCCCCTTTTTTATTACTTTTAGTCTTGTGTATGCTGTTCCCTCAGTCTCTAACTCATTTCCTTAAAGCATAATGGGAATACACACACGTAAGAAGGTAAAGATTATCAGATGCCAGCTAAAATAACATGGCAGATCGCAACAGTCATAAGACCACTATAGACATTAGTAATTAAGTCAATCTCAGTGTCATTTTTTACTTATACTTGATGTTTTATGTTACTACGTTAAGTCAGTTATTACATTAGCAATATATGGAAAAAAATAGATTTGGTGGAAAAATGGAGGAGTCTGAAGGACTCTACAGCCCTTATTTTCTGTAGATAATGCAAAGAAAAGCCTGATGGCAGGTCAGAGCAGTTTAACTAAAAGCATTGAAAGCACCTATGAAGTCCTGGTGATCAGCCTGGATTTGTGCCCATATGAAGAAAACATTCTCCCCAATGGTCCCCCACTTCTGGGTCTTTGTCAACATGGCCAGAAAGCTTCCTCCTGTTGAGGTTGGTGGATGTGTTGCTGGGGAACATACCATGTTGCAAGATCATGCAGTGGCTTCACGATGCTGAGGAAACCCCCTGGTTTCACCTACATGCAGCAATCGCAACTTAGTACATGCCTGGAAACACAGCACACGCTCTTCAGGTACAGTGAAAGCTACAAGGTCACGTCTGTGTGGACCCAAAAGAGGAAAGCAGGGGTTATAGTATGGCAAGTATTACCTTCTAAAATCCCAGGACAACCCCTTTGAGCATAATCTGGAGCTAACAGATTCCATTTAGAGAACATGGTCAAAGAGGCTTTGTAACATGCTGGATGCAGGCCTTCTCCCTCCACCACCCTGCCTTGATTGATATACAGGGCTCATCTTCCAGCACTGAGCCATGCATGCCAATCAAAGTAGGGCAGGGTGGGGAAGTAGCAGGCAAGAATCCAGCATCCCAAACAGTCACTTAGATCTAGATCATATTAGGAGCTCAAGTGTCTGACAGATGTGCTATAAAAGAGTCACTGGCATCATAGAAAAAAATAAAAACTCCATGGGTCGCTGCTCAGTCAGTCATGCTGCAAATGATGAATCCATTGACTGTCGAGCCAAGGAGTAATATATATATATATATATATATATATATATATATATATATATATATATGGCGATCTGTGGGGGTCTCAGCACAGACCATGACCGATACAAACATTTTACATGTTTTCATGACATGTTAACATTTTTGAATTTATTAAAATAAAAATTTTTTGAATAGTCACTTTCACAAGGCTATATTTTGGTCAGTATTTTAGATCAGTATTTGTAAGCTAAAACAAAAATCCAGTTGAGTTGGAAATCTTCCCATTGAAGAAGTTTTTTCTGCCGGTAGATTCAGCCTCTGGTTTTCGGCTTACAAATACCATAGTAGAATACTGACCAAAATACTGCTTAGGGTTTTTGTACATTTCAATTGCGCTCTCGGACAATGCGTGGAAGAAAATCCATATATAATACGGCACGACATTCAATTTCCTAACTAGAAATGAAGCATTTTAATAGGAGTGCCCTGAGGCACATTACTACGGGAAAGAATTGGATATCTGGTGTAAGCTTATTCCAACAGAATGAACATTAGCTGGGCAGAAAGTTTGAGTAAAGGGCTAAACAGCGGATTATGTGGTGTCTGGGTATGAGATTTAATATGGTAGTCAGATCAAACAACAGTGACCTGGCCTGTCAGATAGCAGCGCAAATTACAGTGCCGCCATCCCACAATTGCGTCCAAAGCAAAATTAGAAATTGTACAGGGGTAAGAAAAAAGGAAATCAAAAACAAAAACATGTAATAAACATGATAAAAAAAAATAAAATAAAAAAATAAAATAAATTGATTTTATATATATATATATAATATATATATATATATATATATATATATATATATTATATAATATATACCGGTATATCATATTGCCTGCAATATTTTTATTTAAAAGACAGCAAGGAGAAATGACCTTCATAAGTGGAAAAATTATGACCCATCTTGGAAAACCATAGCCCAAGAAATGGGAGAAAACAAGACAGTCTATCGGGCTTAAAGACTGTCACTACAGCTCCATACAAATGTCTACTCTCCAAGGAAACCACAACATAAAGGGTTTCCTAGAAACAGGAACACATACAGAAAATACAAAGAGGGAGACTTAACTGAGGGCGACAAACCTTGTGCTTTGATACAAAGCAAAAATGACTGCAAATCATGAGATACATATCACAGCAAATTAACCTATAAGACACATATATGACCTCTAGACAAACTCCTATGAGGCATCATATGGCAAGAGATCTCAATTTCCCGCTTCCCCTATTGCTTTTAAGGTTTTAAATTATTCTTACATGACACTGATGATTTATCTGAAAAAGTACGCAAATAATATTATATATGTTTGGAAAAGCAATGAAAATCTTTAAACAAGAAATTATTCGAAACATATTTTAGCTTTATTTCCCTATAATGCTGTTTTATGCTGTGGTGGTTTCTCATATGTCCAGAAATGGGGGTCTCCATGTTTGAGTCAATTCTGTTTTTTCTCTTGTGAGATCTAATTTGAATTATTTCTTGCTATGCAGCACAGCCTGAAAAAAAATTAAATAAAAATCTCCCTAAACCAATGGGGCTCTTCATATCCCCCCCCCCCCCCCCCCCCCCGGATCTTGGGTGTCTCTCTAGCTTAACAGTGCCCTTGCCCAAGGTGGGACAAGAACCCCTAGTCACCCAGTATAGAGAAATAATATTCTTACTTCTGGAAGAACAAATGTGCAAAATTTTTTGTGCCAGGAGCATTGTTTTAAAATAAGTCTCCATACACCATGGATCCCTTCAAGTTCATAGATATTAGACTGCAAGGAGATCCCAAAGTAAGGTGCTCCAAAAACTATTTAATGGCTCGTTCAGCTAGTGGTGAAGACATAAGATCATGTAGTACATCTGCAGTTTAAGAAAATATAATCATATATCACATGTGGTGACACGAAGATATACTTGTCAAATCGTGACACAAGGGCACAGTTAACCTACACTGTCCAAAGTGAAGACAGCTTCTCCTGGGCCAGGCGCAGGGCAATAAACACAGTGATGCCAGGTTATGGAGAACTGTCTTTTTTTTACTGAGGCAGGAGAAGATGGTACAATATTTGCAGTACAGAGCAGATTAGTGTAACCCGTGGGAGCCCTGTGGCCTTCCTGGGACTTATGGTGCTTTCCACCCACTTGAATTGAACAGACTCAAGATTAAGAGATCCCACGCTGACTAGGGTTCTGCTAAGGTCCAATTTCACTAAAACCACCAGGGTATGAACTCACCAACTCCTGTGCAGAGAACACTTGCAGAATGGCAGGGCTGATTTAATAAGAGGGTTCTTCTACAGGCTTCCCAAGATCACCTCACAATTCTTCTGACTCCTTTCCTCACTGCAGCTCACATGGAGCTCTGCACTCAGCTCTTGGACTAGGCCAAGACTAAACTGAACTTAGACTAAAGACTCAACTGAATAGCCCTCCCCCCCCCTTACACTATATACAGGGCAATTTGGGGGTTCCCATTGGGCAATCAGGGTCATATGGGTACTCTGCATTACATTTCTTACAGATATCTTGATCTTGAACATTCCATAAAGATACAGTGCAACACAATATAAATTCTAGCATTACCTGAGCAGCAGGGCCTATCGCAGGCATCTGAAGCAATTTTTACCTGACAGGTAGTACTATGGTAATGGGAAACCACATTAGTGTTCTGTATAATTGGAGGATTCACCATAAAAAGGGACAAACCTTTTTAGGTTGGACATTCGTGAACCCAGCCTAAAATTCGCCACAATTGATGCCTCAAGTGATGACAAAAATGCATCAGTTGTTTAGGATATGGCGTTCATTAATGATGCATGCTGGACAGGGGAACACAGTAAGATGCCTTGCCCTGTCTTGTGCCCAAGCGCATGTTCCACAATTCTACTTGAGACGCCAGATGAATGCGGAGTGTCCCATTCAAGAAAAATTACATCATTTCTACAATCAGTTTCCCTCCAGTGCTTTTTTTTGGAGGCCTGAGGGAACTGAGCTGGACACCGGACATATGTGAAGGAGCCTTACAGGAACAAATCATTTCGTAAAGGGGAACGCTGATGAAAGTGTGATGTAACTGGCTTGGGCATCCGGAAAAAGCCTGATCCCATTACATCACGCTCAGCCTAATGGGACCAGGCTTCTTTCTGGTGCCCAAGCCAGTTATATCACAATGTCCCAGCCTAGGCGGGACATCACGGCTGCCGTCAATTAGCTGAGCCCAATGTGATGTGTCAGGTACCAAAAGCCAGAAGACGACTGGGGCAGGAGGATGGGAGACCATTTACAGCTGCACCAGGGGGAGCGGTGGAAGGTAAGTCAAAGTTTATTATTTCTATTCATGCTGTTGGTCATATAGGAAAAATAAAAATTTTCCCCAGAGCTGCTCTTTCAATTTGACATTTCGCCAGTACTACTAACAATGCTGGACAGTCCTAGGAGTCAAACAGCTAGTACTCCAACGGTGTCTGTTTCCTATTGACGTCTACACAAATTATTAAGAAAAATCAGACTGACTCCTTCCATGGTCTATTTGGCTCCTAAGACCAACAGAAACGTGTCCTTCCCAGACGACTTTAGTGTAAAATGCTCAATAACTGTAAAGGGTGGTATTAGCCAGCGCTCATAAAATTCCTCACTTCCACGCCTCGCTCCTTTTATCCATGATCTGATCGCCGTTCGGGAACTTGCCGTAAACATTTCACAAGGTCTTGAGAACGTTTTGTTTTATAACCCTATACGCCAAGAGAAAGAAAAAGGAAAAAAAAAAAAAACTAGTTGCATGTACAGGAAGTGCAGCCCAAGATGTGATGGCAGCAGCAGTCTAGTCAGTCTTGTGCATGTGGTAAATGGAGGGGAGAAAAAAAAAAAACCTTGCATCACATCAATACGCTGAACAAAATTGGTGTCACTGGAGACAAAGGAAAGATCAGTTGTTCATTTTCCAAAGTGACACAGCCATCTGTCAAGTAGAAAATACAGACCCTCTCCAGCAACAAGAAGAAACACTGGACATCAGATACATTATACCGATCAATGGGGTGGGTGGTAGAAAGCACAAGTTTAAAAATAAAAAATAAATACAAATAAATAAATAAAATAATAATAAATAGAAAATCCAATTGTTTTGTTAAATTAACTTTTTTTAATTAACATTTAATTTCCTCTTGCTTATACAGGTTCAACATAATCCGTAGTGAGAGAATGTCAGTTACATTCTAATTTTTACACACTAAGATAGTGTTTCCCAACCAGGGTGCTTCCAGCCATTGCAAAACTACAACTCCCAGCATGCAACAGCTGGAGGCACCCTGGTTGGGAAACACTGCACTTGGATGTTATCCTCTACACAGGTTTTGATAAACTTTGATATACATTACACTTTCCGCTGGTTCAACCAACATGTTTAACGTGTACAGTCAGCTATAGTGCATACCTACAGTTTTCGCCGCATCCTAAAACTGCAGCATACAAGTTGCAAATTTACAGGGAAAATCCATGGGTATTGCCTGTATTACATGACCGAGAAACTCTTATGTGAACAATGCCTAACAATTCACAGGGTTCCAAGGAAACCAATCTACTATAAGTAAGGGTGGGCTAGGGTTTTTTCCTACGGGGGGAACCCAAGTTATTGGAGGTTAATGGAACAGTTAATGTGACATTTTCTCCCTCCCTTACTAGATTTTGTGTCAGACAGTTTTTCTTATAGAAGGAGGGGGGGGAGGGGGGGTTTGGTCATGGTGGGTTGGCGCTCATGTTCTATGACACAGCAGCCTTTTGGGTGGCATGGAGAGTCTTACAGTTGGTAATAGAAATGTGATGGAATGGTTGGGGAGGAGGAACTCTCTTGGGGTTGAGGTCCATGTGTTTTTGCTCTCGGATGAGTGTGGGGTGTCTATATTTTGGGCCCATTGCTCCATTGTCTGACCTGTTGTAATGTGATATATTTCTTTGTTATGTATTTTGTGCACTGTACCTTTAAAGTGATTGAGGCGGAGTGACCAGGTGACCGTGACTCCCCAACAGGGGACCCCAAAACCTAGCCCTTATGCAGTGTAGGAGAGAAGAGTTCAGTTGGAGTGTGAGCCCAGTCAGAGTTAGAGGGAAGTAGAGTGTGTTCCAGCCTGTAAGCTGAAGCACCGTGAGGAGAAGCCTAGGGAGAAGAAAACGACAAAATTCCATAGCCGCGCCAATCTCAGGAAAACCCAGGCGCACAGGTGAATATCAAAACCTGGCGGCAACCAAAGCTCTTGGGGAAAATCTCTTCTTCAGTCAGTCAAGTTATGTGTGCTGCTAATAATCTTAAAGCTGTATTCAACAGCAACTACAACTCCAAGCAAGGCGACAGGCTCCCCAGGTCCCACTCTGCCAATCCCTCTGCACCAGAGACTGTATTGTTTGGAATCTGCTACCTCCAGTAAAGTAAAGATAATTATCCGTAGTCTTGCATCGGAGTATTCATTACCCCGCGCCTGGCCCAGGGGAAGCTCTCTCAACCTCGGACCGTGTAGGTTAATGGTGCCGTGGCGTCACAAGCTGATCTATTCACCCTGCACACAGTCAGAAGTAATAGTGCACCATAAATGGCTAAGGCCTCGGTGGCCTATTTGGGAGTAGTGCAGATTTATTAGTCAGTCAAAATGCAGTCAGTGGGTATGGGCTGGTGTAGAGAGGGGGAAACCGCCAGCGACTTGCAGGCTTTATGGACCTCCTTCTAGGTTTTCATTCTATGGAAATACTGGCATTTTGGGGGACCTCGCGGGAGGGAGAGGCAAGGTTTATAATGTATTATACAATGTATTTTCTATTGTTATGTAATAATATGGCTGCTGTGGTCTATCCACTTGAGAGCGCATGTCCTTATTTATTAAGGACTTGACAGAACGCTTATGCATCGGCAATTAAATGCCCCATTCTACCATTGTATGATTGTATATAATTCCTTAAATTCAGATCAGAAGAATTCTGAACACTGTGACCAATTCTGTAAGAGGCACAGTAAAGGTATTATGGTGGCAGTCTATCCAGGAAGTGCTGCTTTAAGGAAAGCCGATGATGCCTCACAAAAGGACCCATATGGCGGCTAATGGAATACCCATATAGAGAGACTGTGTGCGCCGCAGTACAGGTTCTGTACATGTGACTCCACATCATGTGCGGGTGTTAAAACTTGTGAAAAAGGAAGCTGTAAAAAGAATTAACTAGAGCATGCCGTGATTTATAGCAAGCAAAATACTCATTCGTCAGTAAATTATTATGCAATGTGTGAATAAGAATTTATAAATCCCGTACAACAACACCGCACATCTGGACACCGCAGGGAGAGAGAGAGAATTTTACCAATGTCATTCTTTTAGCTAACATTTTAACCCTTTTTTGTAATTAAAATTTTAATCTGTTTAGGGATGATTGATTTTTTTTTATTCATTTTTAAATGTTGCCAAATTATTAACAGAATTTTTTTTTTTTTTTTTAGACTTCAGCTGTTTGATGACATTTCCCATGCGGGCCGGTAGAGACTGCAGCTTAGAAAGAAAAAAAGGGGGGGGGGGGGGGGGGGGGGGAGATCTGACTGTAAAGCAGTGTCTGCATATTGTCTGCTAAATCCTAGTGGTATCAATATCTGTAAACAGCCATGTCCCCCTGCAAGGCCCACATGACTTCTCAGAGATTTAGTAGAAGGATTCTTCACAGCAGATCCGTAAACAGAGCTGCACAAACAAGGCTCTGCCCCCCCCCCCCCCCCCCCGCTATAGACTGCTGATGGGATGTCTTCTGGAGGAATCGTAACCCACCGAGGAACAACCTTATGTAAACAGAAATTTTACCACAATTCTATTCACACGAGAAGACCAAGAAAAACATTACAAACCACGCTTACTAAGAGCCATCTGTATGCTATTTGTAGACTGGATCTGCTGAGAAATCTATCTAAAGCAGGCCATACCTTTAAAAACATTTTTGTTTAGGCTGAAAACTATTCCTTTCAACCACCCCATACATTAAAGCAGGATTTTCCAAACAGGGTGTCTCCAGGTGTTGCAAAACAACAACTCCCAGCATGCCCAGACAGCCAGCGGCAGAATACTTGCTTAAATGGGCACTGTCACCAACTTATGTGCTACAACATATCTCTAATATAGTTTCATTATTATTATTTTTAATTAAAACTGCTTATTTTACATGTTAAAACCGGCCACTAGGGGTCTCCCGGCCGGCCAATCGGTCCAAATTCATTCAGGCTGCGCTCGCTCCCTGCCTGTCAGACAGACAGACGGGAGCGAGCACTGGGAATACAGAGGAGTGCATTGGCTCACACGCCGGCCCCGCCTCCCTGCATACGCTTTGTGGTAGCCCTTGGGGGGGTATAGTGTAGTTGGGGTGTTGCTCTGTGGGAATATGAGGGGTTAATTTAACCCTTGTCAATCGTGACGCCAGGGTGAGGGTTAATATGCTGAGGTAGTTGCTAGGCCTATCGCCACCCTTCCCAGAAACGATAGGTGCGTGCAGAAATAAACGATTGTCCACGGCGGTGCTGAACTTGAACTTGCAGGAACTTTACTGATGAATTGCGGTACATTCAGTAACGGTAACAGTCTTAGTAACAGAGTCTATTATCAGCACGGCAGTGACTGGCAGTTGCTTAGGACCGATAAGTTATCCTGAGATTAGTAGAATTAGGTTTTGCAGAGATCCACTGGATTTAGGGGTCTGTTTAGGTCCAGTGATCTTGCGGAGTAATAGGGAATTGAAGTAACTCACAGTTTTGGAATGATTGCCGTTGCCACAAGGCTTTGGCCTAGTGGTTGTCGATGACAGCTGCGCAGATCCGTCCTCATCAGCAGCCCACGAGGAAAGAGAGATTAATGGCCGCCGCTCCCTTATATGGACAGGGGTAGGGCCGTTTTGGATTGGTCCATGTCAGCTGTCACTCACCGTTACAAAGCATGGTGGGTGATCACCTGACTACCTCCAAAGGTCCTTGAGTAAAAACCATAGAGTTTTGGAACGCATCACGTGACCCGCAGGTCCTGCGACACTACCAACAAGGTAAGTATACTTTATATACATATAGACAATTAGAATTTGAATAATTTTAATTATTAGAGGGGTGACTAGCAGCTAACTAATGATGAGGATCCCACTGGTACCTAGGGACTCTGACTTTGGGGACCTCACCACAAGGTAACGGATGCAATCCAGTACCGGGACACCACACACGCGCCACCGCTGAAGTCCTGCACTCTACTACGTGGGTATGTCTTTTTTGGGGTGGGGGAGCGGGTAAAGCTGCCGTAACTCAGATACTGTTTTCCCCCACAGGGTGCCTCCAGCCGTTTCACCACTACAACTCCCAGCATGCCCTGACAGCCAATAGATGTCAGGGCAAGCTGGGAGTTGTAGTGGTGAAACAGCTGGAGGCACCCTGTATAGGTGAACTAAGGGCGGAAGTCGGCCCCCCCCAGCAGGCATCAGTGATGTCGTGCCTGCTGGGGAAGTCTGCCTGGTAGTGAGCACACTACCAGGCAGGCAAAATGGCATTTCTAAGATAATAAAAAATTTAAAGGCAGAAAAGGGGTTAGGGATAGATGGGCAATAAGCAGGGACAGAGGGAAAGAAGAAAAAAAAGGATGGTGGGAGCTACCCTTTAAGTTTTCACACCGGCACACTAGCCTTCAATCTGTGGATTTTGCAAGTGTACAAAATTGATGCTAAATCCGTAGATTGAGCGTGTGTAATCTCTTGCAAGTCTTAGATGGCAAAAATTTTAACATATGTCCTGCTGCCCATCGTGCAAACAATTTCTGGATGTACATTCAAGTAGAGAAAACAAACATGGTCGCACATCTACATTTTGTATTTTGATCTACCGTATATACTCGAGTATAAGCCGAGTTTTTCAGCACGATTTTTCGTGCTGAAAACACCCCCCTCGGCTTATACTCGAGTGAACTCCCCCACCCGCAGTGGTCTTCAACCTGCGGACTTCCAGAGGTTTCAAAACTACAACTCCCAGCAAGCCAGGGCAGCCATCGGCTGTCCGGGCTTGCTGGGAGTTGTAGTTTTGAAACCTCCGGAGGTCCGCAGGTTGAAGACCACTGCGGCCTTCAACATCATCCAGCCCCCTCTCACCCCCTTTAGTTCTGAGTACTCACCTCCGCTCGGCGCTGGTCCGGTCCTGCAGGGCTGTCCGGTAAGGAGGTGGTCCGGTGAGGAGGTGGTCCGGGCTGCTATCTTCACCGGGGAGGCCTCTTCTAAGCGCTTCGGGCCCGGCCTCAGAATAGTCACGTTGCCTTGACAACGACGCAGATGCGTCGTTGTTAAGGCAACGGCTCTATTCCGGGCCGGAAGCGCGGAGAAGAGGCGCCCCCGGTGAAGATAGCAGCCCGGACCACCTCCTCACCGGACCACCTCCTTACCGGACAGCCCTGCAGGACCGGACCAGCGCCGAGCGGAGGTGAGTACTCAGAACTAAAGGGGGTGAGAGGGGGCTGGATGATGTTGAAGGCCGCAGTGGTCTTCAACCTGCGGACCTCCGGAGGTTTCAAAACTACAACTCCCAGCAAGCCCGGACAGCCGATGGCTGCCCGGGCTTGCTGGGAGTTGTAGTTTTGAAACCTCTGGAGGTCCGCATGTTGAAGGCCGCAGTGGTCTTCAACCTGCGGACCTCCGGAGGTTTCAAAACTACAACTCCCAGCAAGCCCGGACAGCCGATGGCTGCCCGGGCTTGCTGGGAGTTGTAGTTTTGAAACCTCTGGAGGTCCGCAGGTTGAAGACCACTGAGGGCGAATGATGAGAAGAGGATGATGAAGGGGGGGGGGTGTGGGGATGATGAAGGGGGGTGGGGATGATGAAGGGGGGGGTGTGGGATGATTACAAGGGGATGATGAAGGGGGGATGTGTGGGATGTGTGGGATGATGACAAGGGGATGATGAAGGGGGGATGTGTGGGATGATGAAGGGGGGATGTGTGGGATGATGACAAGGGGATGATGAAGGGGGGATGTGTGGGATGATGACAAGGGGATGATGAAGGGGGGGATGTGTGGGATAAGGGGATGTGTGGGATGATGACAAGGGGATGATGAAGGGGGGATGTGTGGGATGATGACAAGGGGATGTGTGGGATGATGACAAGGGGATGATGAAGGGGGGATGTGTGGGATGATAAGGGGATGTGTGGGATGATGACAAGGGGATGATGAAGGGGGGATGTGTGGGATGATGACAAGGGGATGATGATGAGGATGTTAATGACGGGTCTGGATGATGACAGGGGGGGATGAGGTATTTCCCACCCTAGGCTTATACTCGAGTCAATAACTTTTCCTGGGATTTTGGGTTGAAATTAGGGGTCTCGGCTTATACTCGGGTCGGCTTATACTCGAGTATATACGGTACTTGCTTCTCAGCATAAATTCAAAAACTAGCAGGTTGTTAGTATACATTTTGATCAAAACGTACAAGCCCACTCGCCACGTCAAGGCCAGAGTGGGAAAAATATGGACCGCTTCACGAATTTGCGTGTCATCCTTGCGCAGGGGCCATGCTAATCTTCTCTGTATCGTTCCAATTTTACTGTATATGCTGCTATAAAAAAAATTAAAAAACACCCACCACTATCTCTCACATGGTCCCAGTCACCTTCGATGTCCCTGCTCCCGGTCGACGCCATGCCCCACTTTCTGGTACTTGTGTCTCTCAGCCAAATACTGCCAGCAGCGGTGCCCCAGCTCAGCTAGTGACTAGCTGAGCAGCACTTTGACACCTTAGGCAGCAGCACCAGGAAGTAGAACGTTGCAGAGACTGGGAACATCGATACCAGGCTACTGGGACCAAGGGAGAGGAAAGTATAGGGGATTTTTTTTGTTAAGGAGAAAATCTGGATGTGTTTTTTTTTTTTTATAAAATAAACCCTTTAAGGGGTTAATACCACATATTTATAGGGCATCTGGTTACCACTTTTTCAGTGCATAAAATGTGCCAAGAACACAAAAACACATTTGGCCAGAATATGCCAGGTTGAACCAGGTATGCACTTGTGCACAAAAAGTCAGGAAATAAATGAATTTAAAAAACCTGTGCCAAAAAAAGAAAATCATGTGCCATCATGATCTTTAGTAGCTACAACATGCTACAGAGAATCAAGATAACCAGGAGAAAGGGGATGGGTACACCCAGTCCACTACTCCAGAAACGAACAGCATGTATATTAGTGGATATGTTCCAACATCTAGTACTTGCATTTTTTGCGGCAGTTGTGCGTGCACCCCCGGTAATTTTTGCGTGGTTTTTGGTGGCCGAAAACTTTAAATCATTGTTAAATTCAAAAAGTTTGATCCTTTTTAACATCACCTTTTATTGGGGCAAGACCCTTTTATATAAAAAAAAATGTAGTCAGCTGATCCTGCTGAAATGCATTATGACAACTTATGTGTATGGTCAGCTTGAATTTTACATTTATTCTGACAATAAAGACAGCACGGGAAATAACCTGATGTCCAATAATGATCTTATTGAAAGTTTGTGCCCGATTTTCAGTCGGAAAAAGGCAACTATGTAACAGTGTTTCCCAACCATGGTGTCTCCAGCTGTTGCAAAACTACAACTCCTAGCATGCCCGGACAGCCAAAGGCTGTCCGGGCATGCTAAGAGTTGCAGTTTTGCAATAGCTGGAGGCACCCTGGTTGGGAAACACTGCTATGGAGTGTACGGGAAGCACCTGGGCCCTGGTACGTGAGGGAGCCCAATCGCCCTTCTACGAAAAAAAAGCAAGTATTATAAATGGCACAGGAGGCCCAGGATCTACACATCACACCTCGCCTTTAACCAAGGGTCCTATTAAATGATGGACAGGATATAGAGGCCTGTCCATCCTTTTGAGGCCTACCCTAGATTTTTCACCAAATGCTTGCAGTGGAACCAGCAGCAACAACACAGGCCGTCCTAACAGGCCAATTCTACACACTTTATATTTCCATGTCGCTTCTGATCTGTCACAATGGACAACGTTGATCCGCCATACACCAGATTCATACAGGACGCTGACAGAGTTAATTCATCACATCTTCCCAACATGCATATTTATTGTCTCCCCGATCTGTCACGTTAGATTTGCACGGCGAGATCAGAACTCGAGCAGTCTCCATTGTGGCACATTAAGCCACTTGCTTTTCAAGTCCTCATTTGCGCGAGGAGGAGTAGAAAAAAAATGCACCCCAGTCGGGTACCTTAATCCCTGGCAGCAATTACATGGCCCTCCTTAAAGCGCAGGCCCGAGTGAACGCAGGGGGACAAATGACATCTTTTACAGCCGTTGATCATATACACACACACATACATTATGTGTGTGTGTGTAATATATATATATATATATATATATATATATATATATATATATATATATATATATATACACACACACACACACACACACACACATAGATGTGGTGTCCCGGTACTGCATTTCATACTGTACCTGGTGTGCTGGGTCCCCAAAGTCAGAGTTCCTTGGTACCGTTGGGGTCCGCTTGCTGAGATAAGCCCTAGTCACCTCTTTGTTCTTTAATTTTATGTGTTTCATGTATATAATTAGTGTAACGTATGACCTTAGGTCACATGACTAATGTTTCTACTGTTAGGGTATGCTAAAGGACCTTCCAGGTCACATGTTCTACCATAATCCTTTGTGTAAAGGAATGACAGTTGGGATGAACCAATCAGCTCAAGGCCAGCCCCTGCCCATATAAGGGAGCTGCCAGCCAATCCTTGGTCTCTTGTTACTGATCTTCTCTATAGAAAGAATCACTCTGTACAATTCTGCAAGAGAACGCCTGAAGCTTAACAATCCCTCAACAAACTAACCGTGAGTTACTAAATCAAATCCCCGCTAAAGCTTGCGTGACTGCTGGACCTAAAACCAATCCCCTAAATCCAGCAGAACAGCGTAAATCAATCTCCAGAGCTTATACTCACAAGGTCCCAACCAACTGTCAGGATCCTCATAGACTGTACATATGTAAAGACTGTTCCTGTTTTACCTCTGCATAAAATCTGCAGTAATGTTTTCTACAGTTTTCTGAATCTCCGGTTGAGGACAATCATTTATTGCTCCCTATCATTCTTGGGATGGGTGGCGATAGGACAAGTATATACAGTGATCCCTCAACTTACAATGGCCTCAACATACAATATTTTCAACATACAATGGTCTTTTCTGGACCATTGTAAGTTGAAACCAGACTCAACATACAATGACAATCTGGACAAAGACAGTCCAGATCTGTGAAACTTGTCAATAGCCGAGATAACTGACCAATCAGAATGGGCAATTTACTGGTAAAACCCCTGTATTACTGAAGTGTATGCACTGACTGATGTCTGGTAGCGCCCCCTACAGTACAGGGAGGTATTACATGTTCTGTACACTTTACCTGTACCGGGGTTACCTGCTCCTTTGGACACCAGGTGAGAGAGACTCCATGTTACTTTTTTTTTAGGACTCCGAAGAAGCTCCTGTCCTCTACATAGACCAGTGTTTTCCAAGCAGGGTGCCCCCAGCTGTTGCAAAACTACAACTCCCAGCATGCCCGGACAGCCTTTGGCTGTCCGGGCATGCTGGGAGTTGTAGTTTTGCAACAGCTGGAGGCTCCCTGCTTGAAAAACACTGACATAGACAGTGATTACAGCCCCAGCAGATCTTTCTTACTTTTATATGGAAGGATTTGCTTTATCTATATTAGTTATCTACTTATTTTTGTTTAATCCTCCATTTTTCCTATTTTTGGATGACAATTTTGGTGGCTTTGGAACCAATTACCAGGTTTCCATAGAGTTCTGGTCTCAACATACAATGGTCGTCCTGGAACCAATTAATATTGTAACTTGAGGGACCACTGTATTGAGGAGCCCTCACCCTGGCGTTAAACCAGTACCCTTTCATCACTGCACAGCTACATCCCATACCCCCCACAAGCTTACCACACACACACTATATTATATATATATATATATATAGATAGATAGATAGATAGATAGATAGATAGATAGATAGATGTTTTTTCTTATATCATGGACTATGGACTATCGACAGCAAAGGTCCCTGCCTAAAAAATAAAAAATGACACTTCAAAAGAGAAGACAAAAAAAAAATAAAGCAACATGAAGAGAATTGAGCAACAGGAAACACTTCCGCTCTTGCTCGTCCAAGCCTCTTTAGAAACCAGCAAAGGTTACATATTCTTTTCTCACAGTATAACACGCGCCCAAGTTCTAGTATGTTGACAGGAGATAAAAAATAAAAAAAAAAATAAAGGCGCAAGCCTCCGAGAATTAGCCCCCCCCCCCAGGCTTTCTGTACTGGTCTCAGACAGGATATACGTTTTCACAAGGACGTATTCTCACAATACAATTTTTACGAAACCTATAATCATAGCTTTGAGTTTTAGACAGGAATTATAAGCTGTAAGGGTAATATTGCGCAATCATAGCAGTTGCTTAGCTTTTTGTGGTTTATTGACTTATTTTATTCTTTCTGACAAACGTGTTTAAGTGTTCGCTTTCACGCGTATATAATATCTAGAAGAATTCCTTTTTACAATGTCCATGGTAACGGGGTAACATGTAGTCATTTGGTCCGTGCTCTCAAGACAAAACCTGGAGTAGAACTGACACACAGAAAAAATAAAATGGAAACATTTGCACCTTTTTCTGTGTTTTGGACCCACCACCAGTTTCGGTAAAAAATACTGATAAACCCCGCCTTGCTATGTTCACACAACAGAAAGTTTCGGGTGGACATTTCCCAAACAGTGGGCGCTGACAGAACATGCCGTCTTCATAGATGGCAATGCATTTCGGAGCAGATTCCGCACTAAGAATTCTTTCTGCGGAGGCTGGAATTGGGATCATTTTTCAGCCAGATTCCACACGGAAATTCCACTGTGTGAACATGGCCTTAGAGTACAATTTAAAAAGCTCGAGGTACAAGTCCATAGAGATTTTTCGTCAGCTGAAAGGCAAAATAATGTCCCTTAGGTCAGTCAGTCTTCCGCAAAAGAAATTGAGATATGGTAATTGATGCCAATGACGTCATTATAGACTATGTGGGATGGCTCCATTAAAGAGTACCTGTCATCAAGTAAAACTTTTGCTATGTTATTCCTTATGTAATTGCGGTGGCCCAGTATGGGATGGTGTGAGCCTTTATGTTCTCAAGGCCCCATGCAGTGTTACCCCCATTGTAAATATGTTATTCCTAATAAAGTGCATTGTACCTTTAAAAGTTTGTACCATGTGATTAAAGTTATACCATGTGATTGTTACCCAGGAGGCACTAGTGACCAGGTGACCCCCCAAGTGACCTATGGACTCCTTGCACAGCTCCCCTATAAAACCAGGGGAGGGGCTCCAGTGTCTTCCAGTACTCTTGCTCCTCCTGAGGTCCAGTGCAGTCGCCTCAGTGTGTGTGTCCAGAGCATTGGAGGCCTCAAGACTAAAGTCTGCAGCCACAAGTCAGCTCAAGTAAGTGAAAGTCATCATCTTGTCAGTCACAAGTCAGTCATCAGTCAAGTCTTCTATATAGTCACCGTCGCCTGCACTAAAGTGTCTCTACCTATTGCAAGTCCCAGGAAGCCTGCGAGGTCCCTGTGTCACTGGTCACCTCCTTGGGATACTGCCTGTACTGCATATACTGTGTCATCTGTCTAACCTCAGTAAAGCTACCGTTGTCCGTAACTTGGCGTCAGTGTCTCCATTGCCCCTGTGCCTAGCCCAGGACCAGCAGTATTACGTTCGGGTGGTTAAGGCTAAACCATGCCCTGGCGTCATGACAAGAAGGAGTCAACATCTTCCCCTTGGGTTATAACATCCACCCTACATCTCACACTCCGACGCCACATAATGTTATGCCTATTTGCCATATATCTTCATAAAAAATAAAAAAAATAAAATAAAAAAATCAATCTTTACATCAGTTTTTTACCTTTGAAAAAGTGGCCACTAGGGGGTCTCTGTTCTGTAGCAGGCCCTGCAAAGCCCTCGTACTTGTGCCGGACTGGCACAAGTCCGAACTCCTTAAGTGCTGGTGGGGCGGGACATGAGCTCCCTGCCTGTCAATCATGCTGGCGGGAGCGAGCGCTGTGCAGCAGAAAAAGCTCACAGGCAGTGAGCAGACTTTATAAAGGCATAACTCAAGAAATAATGGGCGAACTTAAAGAAAAAGTGCAACATACAAGGAAGAACATAATCCCTCTTTACTTGGTGGCAGGTACTCTTTAAATGGATGCATCTATGGGCAACTGATAACATAATGCATCAGTCACGACCTCTTAATAGGGTTGGCTGTAAAGAAAAAATACATATTTAGCCTGCATTCACACTACGTTTGTCGGATCTGGCTGGGAAATTTCAAAACCAGGAACTCCCATATCCCAGCCGGACCGGCACCGAAACCCATTCACTTTAATGAGCCAACCGGCGTCAGACAGTGACTCCGGTCGGCTAATTTTTGCCCCATATCCAGTTTTGTGACCGGACCTAAAACTGTAGTTTACCACAGTTTTAGGTCCGGTCACAAAACCGGATACAGGGCAAAAAGAAGCCGACCAAAGTTACCATGTGGCTCCGGTTGGCTCATTCAAATGAATGAGGTTTGGGCCAGGTCTGGCTGGGATACCGGAGTGCCCGTTTTTCTCATCCCCCAGCCGGATCCGGTCCCCATATGTAACAAACATAATAAAGCCTTACCTAGCCCGGTCCCCCACATTCCCCGTTTGGCTCTGCCCAGGTCCCTAATCTTTTGTCTTCTTTATGCTTCCAAGACAAGTACTTGTTGCAGGACTTTTTGTCTCAGCCAATCACACAGTGACTGAGCCGGCAAGTCCTGCATCCCTTGTAGAATTTCCCAGCGTAAACGTTAAAGGAAAAAAAAAAAAAAAAAAAAAAGTTTAGAAAAAAATAGATGTGACCAGCACCTAAGGCCATGCTCACACCAGGTCAACATATTCACCATATGCACTGGGAAAGCTCACGGCACACATGCTAAATTAAGGCCCTGACAGAAGTGCCCTTTTGACCTCCATCTTTGTGGTATGCGCCAACATATCTTTTTGTTTTTTCCTACTGTATGGGAAAGCGATGCATACTGCTGTGGTAGTGGGGTGTGATGAGGGCAGATGTTTTTCCCCAGGGGCAGATGGCATTAACCCCTTGTATTCGTGATGCCAGCACGTGGTTTAGCCTAAAACCATCCGAAGGTATACCGCAGGATCCTGGGCCAGGCACAGGGGCAATAAAGACTCCAACGCCAAGTTGTGGACAACGGTAGCTTTACTGAGGTTAGACAAATGGTAAAGTCTATACAGTTCAGCCAGGGCCCATGGAGGGGGACCAGTGACGCAGAGACCTTAGGGGCTTGCTGGGACTTGTAGTAGGACTGGACAATTGAATGCAGACCACGCTGACTTGAAAGATGACAGGGACTGACGTGACTCAAAGCTGTGACTTTAGCTTACTTGAATTGATGGCGGCTGCAGGACTGGACTTTGAGGCCCCCAACGCTCTGGACACACACACTAGGCGACTGCACTGGACCTCAGCAGGAAGCAAGCGAGAGAAGCTCCACCCAGGGCTTATATTGGGGAGACTAGCAGGGAGCCCATAGGTCACTCTTGGGTTTACCTGGTCACTGGTACCTCCTGGGTAACAATCACATGACATCACTCTTAAAAGATACAACACATTTTATAATACAATACACAGCAGAACATATGTACAGGGGTGAAACAGGTACAAGGGCCCCTGGAGACAGTGTTAAAATGTAAAGGCCCCCATAACGTATTAGGAAAACAGTCAACCTAGCCCACTGATTATGGCAGGACTGATCAACTGTCTAATGCAGTGTTTTCCAAGCAGGGTTTTCCCCAAGCATGCTGGAAATTGTTGTTTTGCAACAGCTGGAGGCACCCTGCTTGGAAAACACCGGATTGATGTGTATGGGAGCCCCCAGACTCATCTAACAGATGGCATTGGAGGAATGAAGGATTGGGCAGGATTCTCTCCAATCCATATATTGTCATAGATATGGTGTCCATTAATGATTTATCCATTCTCTCTCCATTTGGAGCACACAAAAAGCCTGCCAAACTAAGCTTTCACGTGCATGGTAAGGAGAACGCAAGAGATCTCAATCACCTTTAGACTAGCATATTAAAGGGGTACAATTTTTATTTTTTTTAAATCAACTGGTGCCAGAAAGGAACAGATTTGTAAATTACTTCTATTTAAAAAATCTTAATTAAGAAATTCAAAAAGAAAATAAACTTTCTTTGGAGCATACAGCAGTTGATCAGTACTGGAAGGGTTACGATTTTGAAGTTCTCTTCTTTTTGCATTTCTTTTCTCTCTGACCACAGTGCTCTCTGCTGACACCTCTGTCCATGTCAGGAACTGTCCAGAGTAGGAGCAAATTCCCATAGCAAACCTCTCCTGCCCTGAACAGTTCCTGACATGGACAGAGGTGTCAGCAGAGAGCACTGTGGTCAGATAGAAAATAAATTCAAAGAGATAAGAACTTCCTCTGGAGCATACAGCAACTTATAAGTACTGGAAGGATTACGATTTTTAAATAGAATTTATTTACAAATCTGTTCCTTTCTGGCACCAGTTGATTTAAAAAAAAAAAAAAAAACACTTGTTTTCCACCGGAGTACCCCTTTAAAGTGATTAGAGGAAACTACATTACCTCTACAAATAATACAATCTAAACCTAGAAATACCGTATTTTTCGTCCTATAGGACGCACCGGCGTATAAGACGCACCCAATTTTGAGGGGCAAAATCTAAAAAAAATAAAGATTTTGAACCCAATAGTGGTCTTCAGCCTGCGGACCTCCAGATGTTGCAAATCTACAACTCCCAGCATGCCCGGACAGCCGTTGGCTGTCCGGGCATGCTGGGAGTTGTAGTTTTGCAACATCTGGAGGTCCGCAGATTGAAGACCACTGCAGGAGGAGGTAATACTCTGGACCCGTCACCGCTACCCTGGATGTCGCTCCATCGCTGTCGCCGTGTCCCCGTCGCTCCGGAACGTCTCTGCTGCCGGCCGGGTATCCTCGCTCTCCATCGCCGCCATCACGTCGTTACGCACGCCGACGCACGTACGTGACGGCGAGGAAGGAGAGGATCCCTGAACGGAGAAGACACCGAGGAGGCAGGCAAGGTCCCCCCCGGTGTCCTGTAAGCACTAACCCGGCTAGTCGGGCTGTTCGGGATCGCGGCGGACCCGAACAGCCCGACTGAACAGCCGGGTTAGGGTCACTTTCCCTTCAGACGCAGCGGTCAGCTTTGATCGCCGCGTCTGAAGGGTTAATACAGGGCATCACCGCGATCGGTGATGTCCTGTATTAGCCGCGGGTCCCGGCCGTTGATGGCCGCAGGGACCGCCGCGATAAGGGTGTATTCGCCGTATAAGACGCACCGACTTCCCCCCCCTCCGATTTTGGGGAAGAAAAAGTGCGTCTTATACGGCGAAAAATACGGTATATAGTAGATATATCATCAAGATATAGGATACAAAAAAAGACGTGTGAGCAGTCAAGTGGGTTTATGGGCAAATCTGCAAGATCAGACAGGAATACAATGGCTAAAGTGACAGAACAAAAGCAGAATACTGGCCTATTTGTTGTCTGTCCCTAGCTCACTTCTCTTTACATAAGCCAAAGTATTTGCTTAAGAATGGCAACTTTACCCGAGGGGGGTAAAGAGATGAATATAACACATTTCACCCACAGCAACTTGTTTAAAACCACCATATGCTCGGCAACACAGGTGACAACAGACAGTCCAGTTCTAGACTGGTCCGGCAGGTTGGAAATTGTGCAATCCCATTCAATACATCACCATGAACTCTCTGAAGAGAATCGTCATAGTGAACAGACACAAGACATAAAGGAGTCATGAAGGAATACTGGGGTTTGCCTTTTCACCTGAGCTAGGACTGTGCCACAGGCCGTACTAGAAGGTTAAGAATGTACAGCAAACTTCTGACCCTCCACAAACAAAGGTTCTAACAACCAGACCCCATGGGAGCGAGTAAACACACCGTGAACACAGGAGCAAACAGCTGACCCTAAAAATACTAAATTGTAAGTGCAAGTACGAGATAGGAATAAGGAAAAAAAAACGTATGGATGTAACCACAAATACTGTCAATGGCAAAATGCGTTTTTCAGTTGTGCGCCTCTGTTTACAGACTGCCAGTAAGGATGTGCCATACCAGTACATGACTTGCGGCAGGCAACCAGTCGTCTCAGCCATCACGTGCCATACTTGCCCGGTGATAAAAGCACAAACTGTGACTACTGAGGCCACTGATCGGCTGCAATGTTGTCAAAGACTGGTGAAGGATTGCCTATTAAACATAAACATGGACACCGTTGTTATATGTCAACATACGGTAACCTGACTTGACTGTTCCTGATTATAGAAATATTGGGTGACGAGCCGCCATTACACCTCCGATTGGCGTGCAGACCTAGTGATAACCAACAGTGGTGGCCATGATTTGTATCCATTTTTCCTCCAATAACCTTGACTTTACCATAAGAACTGTGAGGTTATGGAACAGAGTACCTCAGGAACTAGTCACAGTATAAACATTTGAGGGCTACATTCCTATAACGAAATGAGGTGGACCACCCAGTGTATGGCAGGACCACGGGTGTAGCGGTGTGAGTGACGGGATCAGATGGTATTAACCCCTAGTGTTCGTCACGCCAGTGTGGTTTTCGGGTTCCGGAACACCACACGCCCGGATTCTCTGCTATCCCAATTGCTAGAAGTGAAATGAGAGTCCATAACCAGTTATGGTCAAATGGAGGCTTTACTGAGAAGAAGAACGGTGTAATTATATTCACAGCTAAGGCCAGAATTCCCAGAGAGGTGGCCAGGACCCAAGGACCTCACAGCTTGCTGGACCAATATACTTGTAATTAGCTTGACTTGTAATTAGACTTGATTATGTGCAGGACTTGACTAGTTTCAGTGACAGCAGACATAGACTTGAGACTAACTGGAGAGACTGTACTTTTTGTGGCCTTTCAGATGCTGATCACTTGCACTGAGATCTCTGGTGGTTGCTGCCTCAGCAAAGTCTTGTTCTCATAGAGAAGAGAATGTAATGGCCGTCCCTTTATATAGTGGTGGTGGGGGCTGGACTAAAGCCCTTTGGTCAAGTTGCGGGTCACAGGTTAAGCTGGTGCTCTCTGGGAGAACATGTGACAACAAATCATGTGACTGCATAACATAACATGTGACAGATTTATACAGGTCCTTTAGACCTCCCACAGGTCCTTTGTACTACCTATACATAAGAATGCTGTCTAGGAATTAAAGTGACATATACAACATTATGGAAACAACAGGGGGAAACCTTGCAGGGGAGCCCCCAGGTCACTTAGGGGCTCAACCTGACAGGGCCTAAGGGTAGTACAGGACCATGTCCTGTACTGGGACATTACAAAAATAACAATGCATGTGCAGAAACATAGCATCCCCTCCCATACCTCTTCCCTTCACCTCCTTGGTTGAACTTGATGTACAGATGTCTTTTTTTTTTTTTTTTCCAACTGTCTTATGTCATTTATTTTTAATCAATTTGATAGAAAATAAACAGGACAACAATGGCCTACATTCCTAAGTCAGTGTTTCCCAACCAGGGTCCCTGGTGCAAAACTACAATTTCCAGCATGCCCGGACAGCCTTTGGCTGTCCGGGCATGCTGGGAGTTGTAGTTTTGCAACAGCTGGAGGGACCCTGGTTGGGAAACATTGGGGGAGATTTATCAAAACCTTTATCAAAAGTTGCCCATAGCAACCAGATTACTTTAATTTTGCAGAGGCCTGGTTAAAAAAAAATGAAGGAAGCGATCTGGTTGCTATGGGCAACTGGGCAACTTTTCCTCTGCACAGGTTTTGATAAGTCTCCCCCATTGTCCTAAATACTCTTGTCTCAAGGTTGGAAGGGAGATTCTTTAAAAGCCCAACACCAGTGATGGCGCAGGCAACAGGATATGCGCTCTAATTTACAGAAGTCTAATTAAAGTCTATGGCACCTTCACCAAAACTGTAGATTAAACGTCGTAGTCCCGCGCAAAGCCAAAAGTGAATTATAAACGAAAAATGTAAATATTTCTTCTATCTACTAAATTCATTTCTGAGTTGGCATAAAAATAAATATATATATATATATATTAAAACGCAATGTAAACAACACAAAGATGCTCGTGAGTTCAGCCATTGGTCTCGCCATTGGTTTTTAACCCTACGGCAGTAGTGCGGTCTCATCACCAACAGTTAAAAAAAATTTATAAATAAAATAAAAAATCTGCAACATTAAAAGACTTGCAGATTTCTTTTTTGCACATTCGTTTCCGCAGAAAACGATAGGTTTCTAATATTTGAAGTAAACATGTCAAATAGACATTTTAAGGTTGCATTATCGCTTTCACAGAGATGACAACGGCAGATAATACAAGGGGAGGCAAAAAAAAGAAATCATAATTTCTCCCCTACATGACACTTCAACCTGCCAAGAATGTTCGGGATCTCATTTCCAGAGTAATTTGGGGGGGGGGGGGGGGGTATTTATGAGATGGGTGAAGTTTGAATGGAAGGGCGGTGGGTAATCATACTCCCTTCACCCGACCCCATGGCGTAAATGTATGTTATGGGTCTGTGACAAAAACCTGGACGAAGTTCTCAGTTGACATGGCAACCTAGGATGAAGTTCTCAGTCGACATGGCGACCTAGGACTTGTCTAGCCCTGCTTCAGTAACCAAAACAAATATGTTACACTTTCCTACCAATTTCCACTGAAAACCCTACAGGGGTGTGGAAAAAAAAAAAAAAAACACTTGTACAAGGGACTAAAAACATAGCAATCTACTTGTCCCTCATGAAATTCCACTTGTCCTGGTAGACAAAATAATTTCAACTAAAATGGTACAAAAATAAGGTCTCTTATTTTTTGCACTTTAGTTTTTTTCCTCCTCGTCCTATAACAGCCATAACTCTTATTTTTGCATCTACAGACTCATATGAGGCTTGTCTTTTGCGTGACCAATTATACTTGTAACAACACCTTTCCTTTTTCCATAAATTATGCTCGGAAACAAAAAAAAATAATTATTATAATTTGTGCAGTGAAATAAAGAAAAAAAAAATGCAAATGTGGGGGTCTTCTTATTTTCGCCATTCAACTTGTGATCAAACTTACATATTATTTTAATACTTTAGGTCAGCCTGATTACACAATACCAATTTTTTTTTTTTTTACATATGGTACATAAAAATAAAGGGAACTCTGTCGGGCCCTGCTTGCCCGATACAGGGCTAATTCTATAAAAAAAAAATTCTGCCGAGCACTCGGAACTACATGTCCTGGGCAATAGGATTTCCGCATCCCTGCCCCTAGTAAGTAAATCATGTCCCAGATAGATATGTGCCCCCAGTTCATAAAAAATGGTGGGCTCCCCCCAGTAGGCAGACAAAGCACCAGATGGACATGTCCCCCATTAGGTAGAGCTCCCCTATATGAATACAGTCCCCCATATAGATATGACCCCCATCAGGTAAGGCTCCAAAATAGGTACATAGGCCCCCATATAGAAATGCCCCCCATCGGGTAGGGCTCCCAAGTACGTATAGAGGCCCCAAGATAGATATGATCCCCATCACTGATGAGGGTAATATCGGGGGGCTTGTCTACCTACTGGGGAGCCCTACCTGATGATCAGATAGGGGTTCCCAATAGGTGTACAGGCCCCCAGATAGATATTACCCCCGGTAGGTAGGTCATTAGGCAAGTTAAGGTATTTCAAAGCTACAGTACTTACATCTCCCTGCTGCAGCCTATAACGAGCCTTCTTTGCGGGGATGCGCAAGATAGGTGATATCATCACACGCGCCGCACAGGAGATCAGCGTCCCGGCGTCCTGCAATACGGATGCGATGACGTCACCAATCGCGCGCATCCATCCAGGAAGGCTCGTTATAGGCTGCAGCAGGGAGATATAGGTACAGTAGCAGTGTGTGCCGACATGTGTGAAGTCTTCCGGCATTTAGCGCTGCTTGCCCAAAGCTGGGCTAAATGCCTGAAGAAATCACCTATCCGGCGCCTGGAACTTCACGTCATGGGCGTCAGGCGATACAAATTCTACATCCCTGCCCTAAAAGGTCACATTCAGACCTTCAGGGACAGTCCACAAATTCTGACACAAAATGTTGCAGATTTCACCTATTATTCAAAAGCAAACAATCCTTCAGGCATGTCTGAACATGACCCAAGCCCAAAAAGTTGCAGGAATCCTGTCAAAGATCTATAAGTAAGAACCTAGAATGGCTGATTTGGAGATGGTTGCACATGACAATTCCCTAATAATCTCCTCTTGATATAATATCGAAACGGCGCCGGAATCAAATTCCCAGTTGTCCTTAATGGACCGTCCATAGATAACAGCCCGCCATGTTGTACCTCCGCAGCAACCAAGTGCAGACTGTCATAAAATAACAGATCAGTGGAATTCTACCTAATATGATCCTCAGGGTCATCGGGGAGATCACAGAGACTGTTGCAGTGAAGTCTCAGCCTTCCGAAATTCAGCTTATGATCACATCTTTCACGACTATGGGGGAGATTTACCAAAACCGGTCCAGAGGAAAAGTTGCTGAGTTGCCCATAGCAACCAATCAGATCGCTTCTTTCATTTTTCACAGGCCTTTTCAAAAATGAAAGAAGCGATCTGATTGGTTGCTATGGGCAACTCTGCAAATTTTCCTCTGGACATGTTTTGATAAATCTCCCCATAGATTTTTACATTGGAACTCGAGGCTGCCACTAAGCAACACAGACCACAACAGGTGGGTAAAGCTCTGCGCCTAAAGTGCCTGTGACCGTTGTACACACTGCGCCCTATTGGTCAGTGGGATCATGGACACCCCCCCCCCCCCCCCCCCGCCCAATATCTCATGGCAAGACAATGTGCCCGAACCTGCGGCAAAACTACAACTCCCAGCATGCCAACAACCTACATATGTGATAAATATATACATCTTCATTCATTTTTCATACAATATCACCCATTGCTTCCCAACCAGTGTGCCTCCAGCTGTTGGAAAACTACAACTCACAGCATGGGAATTGTAGTTTAGCAACAGCTGGAGGCACACTGGTTGGAAAAATGCTAATATGACCTTCATTTTCTTTTTGTGGAACTGGATACATTCCTCCAATTTATGTTATTAATGGGACACAATTATAATTAATATACTTTTTTTTTTAAATGGTTCAAAACTATATATTGCAAACTAGATATACCCTGTAGATAGTAATAGGACACAACTACATATTGCAAAAAATAAAAAAATAAAATAAAAAAGCCAGTCTCATTGATATTGCAGTTTTCTGGTAATGCAAATACATGCACACACATACAGTATATACACACACACAAGAACACAAACAGAAACCAATACGTCACTCCTGTCATAAAGAACATGCTAATAAAATGTGCAGGGTGAGGGGGGGATGGGTGACACTGATTGAATGACCCTGACCACCCTCCTCAGCCCTTCTGCATTGTGTATACTACTACTTTTTCTATTTACAAGCTCTTCCTCCTCTTGATATTTTGAAAACATATCCACATAAAAGGAAACCATATATAACAAACATGATACATTGTAGCACAGGTCCCCATAGAGGAGCCTGCATTTCCTGCCTACATGTATGTACAGCATATTTATTTATTTATTTTTTTGTCAGTGGTCTTCAACCTGCGGACCTCCAGATGTTGCAAAACTACAACTCCCAGCATGCCCGGACAGCCAACGGCTGTCCGGGCATGCTGGGAGTTGTAGTTTTGCAACATCTGGAGGTCCGCAGGTTGGAGACCACCGGTATATATAATGTACACATACGTA